>NC_053389.1:695119033-695188402 GCF_905171765.1 Bufo bufo
TCTCTCGCCCGCATCCGAAATCCCACGCAGGCGCAGTGCCGGCGATTGCCTGCGCCTGTGAGATGATAAGACGACTGAGGGCAACAGCTTCAACAGCGTCACTGGGCATGCGCCGATCCCAGCTGGCTGAGGAAACAGCGAACACGTCACTGGGATCGGCGCATGCTCAGTGACGCTGTTGAAGCTGTTGCCCTCAGTCGTCTTATCATCGCGCAGGCAATCGCCGGCACTGCACCGGCGTGGGATTTCGGATGCAGGCGAGAGGAGGATCGGGGGTGTTTGCCGCAGAGCGCGGCGCTGGGGGGGGAGCACTTAGCCTCAGTCTGGGAGGTGATTTAGGCGATCTTAGTGGAGTTCTTAGTTTTCAAATTTAGGCGGGCACGGCACTTCAGAGGGGCGTTCCTGGGCACCGTGGACAAAGAATAACGCCCCTCTGGGCTCCTTACAGCTTCATTTGAATATCATAAAAAGCGTTTTTTTGAAGAAATGACAAGACACAGAATTAAAAGAACAAGACATATGGAAATAAGGTACTTTATTACACATGGATTCATTAAAAAAAAAATTGCTAATATGCTAGTGACAGATTCCCTTTAAGGTGAAATAAGGCTGTGTCCTAAAGGGGTTAATGGGGTTCGGCCGAACCCGTCGAACAAGAAATTCGAGGTGTCCGTTCAACTCTACCTATTACCCTACCCATCTATATTTTGGCATCTAAACATTTAAGCACGCCATAAATCATATATTTCTAGGCATGCTTTTCACTTTCCTTAAAGGAAATGTGTCGCCAAAAATGTCATCTGCCAGTTAAAACCAGATAATAACACATATCTTTTTTTTTTTCTAATCTGTTTTTATTTTCTGATTGCAGATTTATTCTATTCTTGAACATGATTATGGGGGCGGCCATCTTGTCTGAGCTGTTCTTATCAGCATTTATAAAGTATTAAGAAAATAGCTTTATAGCAGCCCCATGGTCCATAGACACAATGGTCAGGAGGGGACTTCATTGACTTCTATGGGAGAGTTTTGTAGGCATGCTCTGTGACCTGTGCAGAGGTCATTGTACAAGGAAAGAATAGATAAACTGTGACAATCACCTATTGTGAATGGAGGATCCTGTCTTATCTATGCACAGAGATGATACCATTACAGGAAGGATTACAATGAGTTAACTGTAGTAAAGTGATCTGTATAAAACAAGAACTGGCAGAAATTATTAGACATAGTGGAAAAATTTCAGAATTTTATCTTATTTGTTTAAATATATGGAATACAAGGAAATTTAAAACCAACATCATCAACATTTCTTTATAATATGTTAAACATATAAAAGTGATTTAAATAGCATGTCATTTTCTGATGACACATTCCCTTTAATCTAATCCTTCTATATTCTCCAATTTCCCACGTCTGTATTATTCCTTAGTGCCTGAAACTTTTACCCCACACTTCATGCACTCACCTTTATTTCATATGCGGGCATAGAGATGCTGGCGGGTGACTGGCTCATGCAGCTTTAGTTGTACAACCTTATTTTATGAAAGATGGTTGGACCTTTGTAAAATTCAAGAGCTTTTATCTTTTGTGTCACCTTTATTTCCTCATAGATTGTAAGATCTTGTGAGCAGAGCAGTCCCTCCTATTGTTTGAATTATTAATTGCGGTAATTTGTTACTTAGTAATTTCTGATTTTGTTTGCACATGTTCCGTCTTATTGTAAAGTGCTGCTGAATATGTTGATGGCTAGTGTTAAGCGGATCGAAGTGAAACAAATTGAATTTGATCCGAAATTCTGAAAAAAATCGATTAGCCACGAATCAGAATTTCCTTGCGCTTCGTGGTAACGAATTGGATTTTCTCTAAAATGGCTGCTGCACATGTTACAAAGTGAAAGTAAGAAGCCTGGGAGGGAAATGTGACTCATAATGCAGCCAGACAATGAGCCATCCTCTATGATGTCATAGCCGTATTAAAATCCTAATCCGCTTGGTCTCCGCCATTTTACAGTGAACTGAGTATTGGGACAGATGTGCCAAGATATGACAAATTGTATAATTAGTACAAATTGTGCCAAATTGTAGAATCTTGGATAGAGAAAGTGTAGGGAGATCAAAGGGAAAGTGTTCAGACACTTTAGGGAGAGCATAGGTAGACGGCCCTATGCATCTTGTTCCACTGCTGTGCCATTTATACTCAACAGTTGGTCTAATATATTGGCGCGTGTACCTACTTCATCTGAAACGTCATTAATAATTAATCTGTTCAGTTATACATAGACTTATGGTGCATCAGACTTATTCAGGCATTCAAATACATAGGTGTGTTTATATAGTTCATCTGCTTTGCCATTTATATTTAATCTGTTCTGCTTTAAATAGACTGACTGTGCATCAGACTAGTCTTAACAGCCACTCTAATATATTGGTGCGTGTACCTACTTCATCTTATGCACCATCAATAATTAATCTGTTTAGTTATAAAGACATAAACATACGGTGTATCAGATTTAATGTCAGCGGGCGGTGTAATATAGGCATATTCTTATAGTTCATCTGTGGTGCCATTTATAATTCATCTGTTTCAATACTGATTCAGTTACTGTACACTATGGCCAACAGACAGTTACCGGGCCTGGCAAAGAGAACCGTCAGTGGCAAAAATGTTGGTGGAGCCAGCACAAGCAGTAGCAGAAGAAGGAGTGGTGGGTAGCAGCAGCCGTAGCAACAGGCCAAAGCTGCCACTGTCTTCCTCTGGTAGTGTTTTGGCCAACAATCCAGCTGTTCTGGAATGGTTGACTTGTTCTTCAATATCATCTCAGTTGACAAAAGATACACACAGCCAGGAATTGGTGGGTACCTCTGACATCACACTTCATTGGCATGGTCCAGGAACAACCTCTTTGCCCTCATCTGTCCTACAACAGCCTCTTTCTTTTACTGCTTCATCTGCTCAAGAAGTAATGCATGCTGCCAGCTCTGCTCTAGTTTTCAGCGAAAACTATCTCAGTAAGGACAGTTAGCAGCTACAGGCCAGCTCAGACTTGGAGGAGCGGCCCGCTGCATCCTCCCTTAGGTATGCAACTATCGATGATGACAGTCGGGTGGGATTATGTGCTGCGAGCGTTCAGGACTCTGACCATGAGACTGGTTAGGGTGAAATAAATAATGAACAGACATTATAGAATTATGTTGTAGCTGATTGCACGTGGGAGCCAGGTGAAGAGGGGGCAGTATCATCATCAGGGGGTGAGGGTTGCAGCTGGCCCATGACACAGCAGCAGTGGTAGAGATTGTCCTTGAGCCTGTCGGTGTCTGGTAGAGTTAATTCCAGCACTGACGTGTGGATCTGTAACTATGATCAAGGACAATATACAGTCAGGTCCATAAATATTGGGACATCGACACAATTCTAACATTTTTGGCTCTATAGGCCACCACAATGGATTTGAAATGAAACGAACAAGATGTGCTTTAACTACAGACTGTCAGCTTTAATTTGAGGGTATTTACATCCAAATCAGGTGAACATTGTAGGAATGACAGCACTTTGCATATGTGCCTCCCACTTGTTAAGGAACCAAAAGTAATGGGACAGAATAATTATCATAAATCAAACTTTCACTTTTTAATACTTGGTTGCAAATCCTTTTACAGTCAATTACAGCCTGAAGTCTGGAACGCATAGACATCACTAGACGCTGGGTTTCATCCCTGGTGATGCTCTGCCAGGCCTCTACTGCAACTGTCTTCAGTTCCTGCTTGTTCTTGGGGCATTTTCCCTTCAGTTTTGCTTCAGCAAGTGAAATGCATGCTCAATCGGATTTAGGTCAGGTGATTGTCTTGGCCATTGCATAACATTCCACTTCTTTCCCTTAAATAACTCTTTGGTTGCTTTTGCAGTATGCTTTGGGTCATTGTCCATCTGCACTGTGAAGCGCCATCCAATGAGTTCTGAAGCATTTGGCTGAATATGAGCAGATAATATTGCCCGAAACACTTCTGAATTCATCCTGCTGCTTTTGTCAGCAGTCACATCATCAATAAATACAAGAGAACGAGTTCCATTGGCAGCCATACATGTCCACGCCATGACACTACCACCAACATGCTTCACTGATGAGGTGGTATGCTTAGGATCATGAGCAGTTCCTTTCTTTCTCCATCCTCTTCTCTTCCCTTCACTCTAGTACTCTAGTACAAGTTGATCTTGATCTCATCTGTCCATAGGATGTTGTTCCAGAACTGTGAAGGCTTTTTTAGATGTTGTTTGGCAAACTCTAATCTGGCCTTTCTGTTTTTGATGCTCACCAATGGTTTACATCTTGTGGTGAACCCTCTGTATTCACTCTGGTGAAGTCTTCTCTTGATTGTTGACTTTGACACACACACACCTACCTCCTGGAGAGTGTTCCTGATCTGGCCAACTGTTGTGAAGGGTGTTTTCTTCACCAGGGAAAGAATTCTTCGGTCATCCACCAGAGTTGTTTTCCGTGGTCTTCCTTTTGGTGTTGCTGAGCTCACCAATGCGTTTCTTTTTTTAAGAATGTTCCAAACAGTTGTTTTGGCCACGCCTAATGTTTTTGCTATCTCTCTGATGGGTTTGTTTTGTTTTTTCAGCCTAATGATGGCTTGCTTCACTGATAGTGACAGCTCTTTGGATCTCATCTTGAGAGTTGACAGCAACAGATTCCAAATGCAAATAGCACACTTGAAATGAACTATGGACCTTTTATCTGCTCATTGTAATTGGGATAATGAGGGAATAACACACACCTGGCCATGGAACAGCTGAGAAGCCAATTGTCCCTGTACTTTTGGTCCCTTAACAAGTGGGAGGCACATATGCAAACTGTTGTAATTCCTACACTGTTCACCTGATTTGTATGTAAATACCCTCAAATTAAAGCTGACAGTCTGCAGTTAAAGCACATCTTGTTCATTTCATTTCAAATCCATTGTGGTGGTGTATAGAGTAAAAAATGTTAGAATTGTGTTGATGTCCCAATATTTATGGACCTGACTGTATATCCTTTACTGCCCACTGGGTAAATATGGTTCTGGCCCAGGCACACCAGCAAATTGGTCAGTTGACTGCAATGCCGCCTCCGTGTTGTAATCCTGGGATTTCTGCACCAATGTCCTCCTCTGCTTCCACTGTAGGAAAAGTTCAGAGTGGTCCTACAGCATACCACCTATGCAAAGCACGGCATTGTGACGCTGTTCTGCACTTGGTCAGCCTGCATGAATGGAGTCACACTGGGGAGGAACTGCTCCATGTCATTAACCAAGAAATAGAATCCTGTCTGTCTCCTCGCCAACTGGAGATAGAAACCGTGGTCACCAATAACAGCAAGAATATTCTGTTTGCACTGCTTTAGGGAACGCTGACCCATGCACCCTGCATGGTGCACATCTTCAATCTTGATGTCACCCGGTTACTTAAGTCTTCCACTGAACTTGAAGAGCTGCTAAAAATGTCCAGGAAACTCTGCATGCACTTCAGCCACTCTTACCATGCAAGACATACCCTCCTTGAATGGCAAAGGCAGAATGGTATTCTCTGACATTGCGTCTTATGTAATGTTTCCAGACATTGGAAATCCACCCTTCACATGTTGGACCGATTGTATGAGCAGAAAAAACCTGTGACCAATTTCTTGATGATGCAGATGGACAGGACTACTCCTAACTCTAATTTGATGTTAGACAGTGATAGCTCATGCGTGATACCTGCCGTTTGCTCAGGCCCTTTGAGGGGGCCACTTTATTTGTCAGTTGCCAAGACTATAGGATGAATAATGTCATTCCACTCCTTCATGTCCAGGAGGAGATGCTGATAAATATGACTAGCATGGGGACAGAAGACGTGGCACTTACATCACACAGCCACCTGAGCTGAACTGGCACAGGAGGAGTAGGAGGACAAGAAGCACATAGATGCCCAGGAATTCTATACAGAACTAGGTGGTGTATCTGTCCAAATGACAGGAGAGGAGGAGGAACAGGAAGAGCATGAGAAGCTAGAGGTCGATGATGAAGACGACACAGATGACCCAGACAATCGTGGCAGTATGCAGTGGAGATGGAAGCAGTGAGTCCCTCAGAGTCCTTTGCGCAAATAGCCAGATGCATGCTGAGTTGCTTGCACAGTGACAGCCGCATTATAACTAGTGATGAGCAAAGCGAGCTTTGGATCCTAGATCAAACTTTGTTTGAATACTGTACAGAGATTCTTTTCTGTACAGTATTCAAATGTATGGATTCCGGAGAGTTGAAATGACTTATCACTGAAGTCTTGCGAGATCTTGATGAATAACTTCGGCATTCGATTTTTAAAACTGAAAGTCATTTTAAAACAGGAATCTGAAGTCAGCTTCAGTACCAGCTGGTACCTGGTAGGTACTGAAGTCGACTTCGGATTCAAGTTTTAAAATAGTTTTCAAGTTCAAAAATTTAATCCAGAGACACTTTGGTGATAACGCATTTTCCTCGTTGGGGCTCATACATTTTAATGCTGTATGGAGATGGATCTCTGTACAGCTTTGAAAACAAAGTTTTGAGCTACTCGACTTTGGATCTTGGATCTTGGCTCTGAAGCATGATTCGCTGATCTCTAATTATCACCATTCGGGAGAGGGATGACTACTGACTCTCCACAATGTTAGATCCTTGCTACAGGTCCAAAATGGGGGCATTTTTTTTACACCTTCTGAGAGGGGTGCCAAACTCAACTACTATCGAGACATCCGTTGTAGTCGGTTGGTTACTGCTTACGCACCCCATCGCCAATCCTTACAAAGGTCTAACCAGGTGAATCCTTTGGGCTCATATTCCACTGGCATGACTGCTGTAGGGGGGTGGGGGGGACAGGTGCAAAACCAGCTCTATTAGTAGCAACTTAAGTCTTGAGTCTCTGATGAGCACTTTTCTTCACCCGCCTACTGAAGAAACCACCCAGCAGCAGGACATAGAGTAGAACCTGAACCAGCAGATGATGGCATACTTAGACTGCACCCTGTGACCCCAAATCCAAGATCCCCATGACTACTGGGCAGCCAAACTTGAACCACGGCCACAACTGGCCAAGTTTGCCCTAGGCAAGCTTTCCTGCCCGGCCAGTAGTGTGGCATCAGAGTGGGTGTTTAGTTCAATGAGTGGCATAGTTACCCCAAACAGAACTCGCCTTTCAATACAAAATATTGAGAGACTAACTTTTGTAGAGATGGATCAGGGCTAGATCAATCAGGATTTCCAGACACCGGTGCCTTATACAACAGACTAGATCATTCTAATAGTAATGATGTGACTGTAGTGTGCTGCCACACTGGAACATTGTGACAAATCGCCCATTACTTCTACCCACGTGCTGCTGCCACTATGCTGATGCTGCCACCTGCCTGATGGGACATGGCTGCTGCCACTGCTGCTATCTACTCCCTACTATGATCTGCCACCATCTTGTGCTGTTACTGCCAATGCTGTTGCCACCCTCCCCTCTGTTCCGTGGCCACTATTGTGACTCTTCATGCTGTTGCCAGCCTCAGCAGTCTGTTACGGGGCAACTAGTGTACCTGTTTGTGCAAGTTGACATCACTGTTTATTTTCCTTTCTTCTGAGCTGTCAGAAGAACAGAAAATAAACAAACAAAAGGTCCTGTCGTTTGAACGTCCATATCACATAGTCAGAATTTAGCATCAGGATTTGATCATGATTTTGAGGCCAAAAGAAGTGGGTCCAAAACACAGAAGACATGCAAATATTTCCATCTCTTGTTATCTCTGTTTTGGACCCACTCCTGTCTTTGCCTTACCAATATTGATGAAATACTGATACAAAAAACTGGCCAAGTACTGACCGTATGATAGAGGCCATTAAAGTCCTGCATGCAGGACTTTTTTTAATAAAGCCGATTTCAGAGGCAAAATGCCAAAACTTACACAAATTGAACATGATGCCTCTATCACACGATCATATTTTGCATCAGGATTTGATCATAATTTGGATGCCAAAAGTAGGAGTCGGCCCAAAGCACAGAAGACATGCAAATATATCCATGACCTGTTATCTGTTTTGGACCCACTTCTGTTTTGCCTTATTAATACTGATGAAATGCAAAAAAATGACCAAAAACTGACCATGTGATAGAGGCCATTAAATTCCTGGACTTCTTGTCCATCTGAATAAAACCAATTTCAGAGGCAAATGGTCAAAACTAAATCAAATTGAGTATAAGCCCTCTATAACACGGTCAGTATATTGCATCAGGACTTGATCATGATTCGGAAGCCAAAAGCAGGAATGGGTCCAAAACACAGAAGACATGTAAATATTTCCATCACATGTTATCTTTGTTTTGGACCCACTCCTGTTTTTGCCTTACCAATACTGATCAAATGCTTTGGCAGATGCTCAAACTACAGGATCCACTTTTTTGGGCTATTCTTCTGATAGATCAGAAGGACAGAAAAATAAACGTGTATGTGAACATAGCCTTACTGCTGACACCCTCCACACTGTCATCGGCCACTACTTGAAATTTGAGCCCCTGACAATTATTGACCAAATAAGTGAAGTGTGAACTAAGCCTAATAGTGACACATTCATTCTATATGTATCAGAACTACTTTATAGGGGCTGCCTCCATGTCCTTACTTTGTTACACTACAGAGTCATTGAGACAACTGCAGGGGCGAGCAGCATATTATTTTTTTTTGCTTTACTGAAGGATGCTATAAGCTCTTTTTTGTTTAGCTGGGGATTAGCTTCACTTGAATAATTTGAGTGCTTGTAATTACACTATGCCACCATTACAGACATGTAGTGTGACATGTAGTATAATGAAGAGGAAGCAGCACTGCTTCTTCTTCAAATAGCTGATCCTAGGGAGTGTCGGGTCTCAGACTCCCTCGGGTCAGATATTGATGACCTATCCTGAGGATAGGTCATAATTATAAACAGGCTGCGCTATCCTTTTAATATAAAGTTATTTGTTGGTTATTTGTCGGTTATTTGTTAATATAGTTAATATATCTTATATGTATTGTCTGCAGTGGAATGTTGAATATTTTACTATTCAAAATACAGCAGGAATTTAGTTTGTAGCACAAGTAATCACACAAATCCTGCAAGAAATTAAATGAATGTCTCTATTTCAAAGCAGAAGCTTAGTTTATTCTAGCTAGGGCAAGCCAGCCTCTATCATAACTCTGTAGATTTTGATTTAGATTTTGCAGGCTTTACAAATTCTGGCTTCTTAGGGTTCAGACCTGAACAGAATAAAATGCAGACACATCCTAAAATCTCTCTTCAAACAGAAGGATCTCAGTCAATGTCAAGGCCAACAGAGTAAATCTGAGCCCTGATTTGTTTTGACAGCTAGGATTTTCCATTCTGTCTTTCTGCTATTAGGTTTGATCTTTTCAAAATTGACTTCATTTGAGACACAGATAAATCAAGAGACATGAGATGCAAAGTGGCAGCATAGTCTATTGTTTCAACCCATTGTAAACGCATCAGTGTATTATTATACATAGCAAAGCTGAAAATATCCAGCACAACAAGCTAGCCTAAAATACTTACCTGATACAGACATTTCCTCCTTGAACTAGATATTATTTAATATTTCCACAAAATCTTGCTCTTGCTATATTCATTTCTTTTACAAATGGCTACTATAAAAGCATAGTTGGTTGCCTTAAATCATACACTAAATCTCATTCTGAGCCACAATAAAGATAGAAGTATTACTGTATGTCCTCAGTAGACATCAAGCAGATGAGAATTTATGAAATAATGTGTGCGTTCTTTATATAGACACAAGTAGGTGGATTATTACACCCACAATATTACTGATTGTTGATATACTGCACCAAAACGTGCCACTTTAATGAAAAACTCTACTTGAGCCCTAAATGCTGAAAACCCATGTGGAGCTCAAAGTAAACCTCATCACCAAAGGGTCACAAGCTGCTATACTAGCATTATGATCAAATATTGAGAAATCTTTTTAATAGAAGGTTTCTAAAATTTGTTAACATTTTTACAGCAAATAGTAATAACTACTGTAATATTAAAATTATCTACCGCATCCCACCCACCCTATAGGTGAAAAAGAGAGAAAGAACTAATTTGTCATGCCAGGCTTCCGCTGAAGGAAGTGGGCATGGCAGGAGCCTTGTTGTGCATTGTCTCCATTGCAGTTCTCACTGCAACCCCTATTTCAGCTATGTACTGGTGTATGGAGTCTAAAGCGCTATAGTAAAATGGCAAAGAAAATTTGAAAAGTTAATTTTAGGCCATTTAGAGTCGTTTTTAATAAAATTGTTCAAATTTTTATTTATAATTTAAGAAAGCTCTCAGAACCAAACACATTTTTACACCCAATAGGCAATAATGTTTGCTTGCAGGGGAGTCCTCCAATGGGACTCTCCGTGACCACTAGAATGAGGTCCCAAAACCTCAATTTCTTCTCACTGCAAGACCAGGTAGTCATGCATGCACCCTGCTATTTAATTTAAAGGGGTTGTCCACTTAAGACAACTTATATCCTATCCACATATAAGTGTCTGATTGGAAGGGGTCTTAATGCTGCGGGTCGCCACCGATCATGACAATTCAATCCATGTGATCTTGTGTAAATGGAGCAGTGTTCACATGTGTGTGCTACCACTACATTTAACTGCATGGGGCTTCCAGAGATAGCCGAGCAACCATGTTTCCAGTAGTCCAATAAAGCTGAATGGAGCTGTGGCCATGCATGCTCTTCATTCAAACAGAGATCACAGGCCCCTGTTTTCGTGATTGGTGGGGGCCCCAGTGGTTGAACCCCCATCGATCATAAGTTGGCTTAATGGGACAACCCATTTAATGTCTGTGGGGCTTATAGAAATAGCCGAATACAGCACGATCTAGGTTTTTTCCATTATCTATTTGTTTCTACAGTTTCAGTCCCCGCTAGTTATGTTTTTTTTTTGTAATTAATTTTGTATAACATCTCATGAGCCCTTTTTTCCGTGTTATCAGAAAATAATTACCAAATAAGGCCAACAAATAACACACTCGAGTCATAGCACAAGGTTCGTTATTGACATGCTTTTGCATTAAAGATATTGTAAATCCAATGGTTTGTGCTTCAAAGGGAGAAGCAGACTTTGTTTTATTGCTCCAGTGCCCTTCATGGGATTGCTGGCATTGAATAAATCCAGTCGGGATAAACCACAGATGTCACATTAAGGCATGTATTTTCACTCTGCAAATGTGTAGTTATTCTTTTTAATAAATAATGCATTTAATACATTACCCTCTAAGTAATCCTTTTAAAATGTTATTAAGCTCGATTCAAAAGGTCACAACTTGCAAATGTGCCCTCCGTTGTAAAATTATCCTGAGAATATTATCAATATTTAGGGTTCAGTGATTTAGCAGTTATTGATTGAAGCATAATAAGCTTTTTTGTACTCACAGTGTAATTTTGAGATTGAAGGAAAGGAGCAATTTCACTTGGTGTACTACATGATACTGGACTAATAGAAAAGACCCTTACTGTATACCCTAAGCTATGTCTGTGAAATCTTTCCAAAATATATTCAGACATCATTGCTGAATCTTTACATTTAATCAGTATTTAGAAAGGACATCTAACGTTATATTTTTCAATACAGAAAGATCCTGAAAAAAATGTATTCTATGATGAATGTGTTTTTGCATAATTGGAATTAATGGCAGATTAATTGCATAAATCCATCATATACATTTGGCAGTATACAGTACATCAAACATGTTGCTTAATGTGTACCCCAAATGTATAGACAAACATGGGAGAAACCCCCCCTTACCAGCTCCAACAGAGGACCGATATTATTGATGTAGTCGGAGTGTCACGGTGAGTAGAGACTCCTGAGAATAGATATGCAAAATCCAGCACTGCTGTTCATCAGACTGGAGACTTTATTGAAATATACCCATGCAATAAAAACTTCCTTTTCTTGATGCGTTTCAGGCAACACTAGCTCTTTGTCAAAATAATTGACAAAGGGCTAGTGTTGCCTGAAATGTGTCAAGAAAAGGAAGTTTTTATTGCATGGGTATATTTCAATAAAATCTCCAGTTTGAAGAATGGCAGTGCTGGATTTTGTATATCTGTACCTCAAATTCAGTATGAAATCTGGACCAAGACTATGGGGAGAAAGACAGAAAAAGTCACTTCTGGGTGTAGTGTTTTGTTAAATGAACAAATAGGTGGGTTCTGATTTGTGATAGCGAATATGCACAGCTATATAGAACTCAGCATTTTGACACTACAGGGGGACTTTTATCAGGTCTTCTACACCAGTTTTGTAGCACAAAAATGTTACAAGGAAGTGATGCCTGTGTGTGACATTTGGTGCATATTTTATCAACATTTGGTGATCCTTATCACTTTTAGAAAATAAATGAAAAGTTGGCCAGGATTTCAGATTAAAAAAATATTTTTCTCTAGGTAAAATAACCCCTGTTATACTTTTATCGACAAAGGACCTCACTGCACTTGCACCAAATATATTATTACTGTGCTCCATTTCATAAATTTGGCCCAACTTGCATTTTATAAATTTGGCCCATTTATTTTTCCTGCATCAAACATCCACATGGAGCTCCTTAAGATGCTTTGTAGAAATTAATTTAAAGAAGGAAACTTCAACTTATATCGGTTGCAGGGTATGGCTGCTATGTTACTCTTTCTCTTTATGGAAAGTGCCTTTTCTTCTTAGAAAGAAGACTAGCTTGCATGTCTCTTTTCCAGAGAAGTATTATGTGGGGATGCAAGCACAGCAATAGTTAAAAAAAATCTTTGTATGAAAAAAAACAATGCTTGAACAGCTTGAGGCTTATTTTGAAAATGCACTAATTAAACAGTTTGAGGCTACCATCAAAAAACTTAGTGGAAAAAATGGGGGAAAATTGATCTTTGAAGCACAGGTAGATACGTAGAAATATGTGTACTAGAGATGAGCAAATCAATTCTATCAACGTGGAATTCATCCCCTCAATTTTCCAATGAATTTGGATTCTAACAAACCCAAATATTTTTTTTTTATTCATTTTAGGCAAATCAAGAGAGAACAACATGTACAATTCAGCTTTATTTATGAAAGTTTTAAAAAAGTGCAGTGTTTCAAAACTACAGCATAGTTTTCAAATTATTTCTTAGCCTTTTAAGCATGTTTTATAGCATAACTAGGATAATAGTATTTCCAGAACACAAGCCCTTCAACACAGAAAAGCAGACAGGATTAGCTTTTTTAGCTGAGAAGTCTTCGGGGGGGTGGGGGGTACCATTCCTATTACGGGGGCCTAATTGTATATGTGACAACTACTGTAGTTTATGGAATGCTCCTCTTGGTTTCTGTGAATAATATATTCAAATTAGTATGATAAAATCAGATGGCATCAGAAATAATTTTTTTTTTTTGCAGATTTTTGTTTTGGGTTTTTATGGAAAAATATTCAAATAAGCTTTTCTGACAAAAAGGAATTCTTTCTGATGTCAGTTGATATTAAACATGCTAATTTGCACATATTTTCTCAGAAACCAAGAGGAGTGTTGCCTAGCCTACAACATATATAGCCCAAAAACCCACAGTAACACACTAGGTGCTCTCTTTTCAACAAAAATAAATGCAAAATGTGTGAAAAACTAAATACTCAATAAATAGTGTGCAGAACCACCATTAACAGCAATAAAATCTGCAAAAATACTAAATGAATGGCAGGTGGCCAAAGAAAGAAATACCAAAAAATTCTTTAAATATACTGTATAAAATCTAAATGCCAAGGACAGATCTGGCAAGTCTCCTAAATAATGGTAAAGGGGAGACGATTAATGAAGATCAGGAAAAGGCAGAGCTACTAAATGTTTTTTTTGTTTGTTTGTTTTTTTAGCACTGCTTATATAAAAGACAAAGGAGCAGATATCGGTGGTGCCAGGGCTGTTAGTATATCCAGCAATATACTCAATGGGCTAGCTGTAGATAAGGTGAAAGTATAAATTAAATAAATTAACTATAACCAAAGCTCCAGGTCCAGATGAATTGCACTCAAGAATTATTAAAATTCAGTTATTGCTGTGCACTAGTTTATCATTTTTAGAGATGCTCTAGGAACTGGCACAGTGTCAAACAACTAGTGCAAGGCAAACAAGGTGCCCATATTCAAAAAGAGTTCTAGGTCTTCCATAGGCAATTATAGACCAGTAAGCTTAACTTCTGTTGTGGGAAAAACGTTTGGAGGACTTAAGGGACTATATGCAAGAGTATGTCACTGTAAATAATATAATAAGTGAAAGCCAGCAGGGGTTTACCAAAGAAATGTGGAAGAGTCTACCTCAGGATTAAAATGTAATAACTTTAATGTCATGGGCTCCTATGACCAGTTTAAAAGACCGGCAGGGACACAACAAACTCACTTCAATACAGTTCATTGCTTGTTTCAACTTACAGTTCAGTTACAGCAGGGACAAGTAATTAGTCCACAAGCCAGTATTTACACCACACGTGCTTTGCAGGGCAAATAAGTTATGGGATATTCATCTCCGTTCACTTTTTGAGACAGAACGGCTCCTAGCCCTACTTCAGACGCATCCGTTTGGACGATGAATTTGTCCTTACATTTGGGGTTGGACAGGACAGGCTGTTCACATAGGGCTAATTTCAGGGCCTGAAATGCTTCTTCTGGCTAAGGATTCCACCAAATCCTGACTGACTTCCTTCCTTTCAGCAGATCAGTCAGGGGTAGGGATGAGCGAACCCGAACTGTATAGTTCGGGTTCGTACCGAATTTTGGGGTCTCCGTGACACGGACCCGAACCCGAACATTTTCGTAAAAGTCTGGGTTCGGGTTCGGTGTTCGGCGCTTTCTTGGCGCTTTTTGAAAGGCTGCAAAGCAGCCAATCAACAAGCGTCATACTACTTGGCCCAAGAGGCCATCACAGCCATGCCTACTATTGGCATGGCTGTGATTGGCCAGTGCACCATGTGACCCAGCCTCTATTTAAGCTGGAGTCACGTAGCGCCGCACGTCACTCTGCTATGATCAGTATAGGGAGAGGTTGCAGCTGCGACGTTAGGGCGAGATTAGGCAGATTAACTCCTCCAAAAGACTTCATTCTGTGATCGATCTGCAGCTGTGGATCATTGAAGTGCTATTATTGACTTGCTCACTTTTTTGAGGCTGCCCAGAGCGTTTTTAGATCACTTTTTTTCTGGGGTGATCGGCGGCCATTTTGTGACTTGTGGTGCGCCAGCACGAGCTATCACCAAGTGTATTTAACCATCGATAGTGTGGTTATTTTGTGCTATATCCTACATCAGCTGCAGGCTGAGCCTGTGTCACCGAAGTGCATTTAACCATCAACAGTCTGGTTATTTTTTGGCCATATACTACATCTGGTGCAGGCTGAGCTTGTGTCACCCAAGTGCATTTAACCATCAACAGTCTGATTATTTTTTGGCCATATACTAGATCTGGTGCAGGCTGAGCCTGTGTCACCCAAGTGCATTTAACCATCAACAGTGTGGTTATTTTTTGGCCATATATTACATCAGGGGCAAGTTGAGCCTGTCACCCAGCGCCTAAAAAATAGACCTGACATTTCTATTCAACCAAATCTGCACAGTTTTAGCTGGTCAAGTTATTTGTAGTGACCGTAAAAGCAGACTTTTTGTTCTGGGTTGAAAAAGCATTCCCAAATTTGCCATTCTGAAAATAACTAGTTTGTGGTATTTGATGCCTACTTGAAATCTATCCCAAAAAGAAAATCTTACATTGAAGGTATTGATAGTGTCATTCAGAAAAACCTAAGACACACGCTAGCGTGCTGATAGAAGTGTCATTCTGTGATTAAACCTATAACTGTCACACAGCGCAAAAAAAAACAGGTCTCACATCTCTATTCAACCAAATCTGCACAGTTTTAGCTGGTCAAGTTATTTGTAGTGACCGTAAAAGCAGACTTTTTGTTCTGGGTTGAAAAAGCATTCCAAATTTGCCATTCTGAAAATAACTAGTTTGTGGTATTTGAGGCCTACTTGAAATCTATCCAAAAAAGAAAATCTTACATTAAAGGTATTGATAGTGTCATTCAGAAAAACCTAAGACACACGCTAGCGTGCTGATAGAAGTGTCATTCTGTGATTAAACCTATAACTGTCACACAGCGCAAAAAAAAACAGGTCTCATATCTCTATTCAACCAAATCTGCACAGTTTTAGCTGGTCAAGTTATTTGTAGTGACCGTAAAAGCAGACTTTTTGTTCTGGGTTGAAAAAGCATTCCCAAATTTGCCATTCTCAAAATAACTAGTTTGTGGTATTTGAGGCCTACTTGAAATCTATCCCAAAAAGAAAATCATACATTGAAGGTATTGATAGTGTCATTCAGAAAAACCTAAGACACACGCTAGCGTGCTGATAGAAGTGTCATTCTGTGATTAAACCTATAACTTTCACACAGCGCAAAAAAAAACAGGTCTCACATCTCTATTCAACCAAATCTGCACAGTTTTAGCTGGTCAAGTTATTTGTAGTGACCGTAAAAGCAGACTTTTTGTTCTGGGTTGAAAAAGCATTCCCAAATTTGCCATTCTCAAAATAACTAGTTTGTGGTATTTGAGGCCTACTTGAAATCTATCCCAAAAAGAAAATCTTACATTGAAGGTATTGATAGTGTCATTCAGAAAAACCTAAGACACACGCTAGCGTGCTGATAGAAGTGTCATTCTGTGATTAAACCTATAACTGTCACACAGCGCAAAAAAAAACCAGGACTCACATCTCTATTCAACCAAATCTGCACAGTTTTAGTTGGTCAAGTTATTTGTAGTGACCGTAAAAGCAGACTTTTTGTTCTGGGTTGAAAAAGCATTCCCAAATTTGCCATTCTGAAAATAACTAGTTTGTGGTATTTGAGGCCTACTTGAAATCTATCCAAAAAAGAAAATCTTACATTGAAGGTATTGATAGTGTCATTCAGAAAAACCTATGACACACGCTAGCGTGCTGATAGAAGTGTCATTCTGTGATTAAACCTATAACTGTCACACAGCGCAAAAAAAAACAGGTCTCACATCTCTATTCAACCAAATCTGCACAGTTTTAGCTGGTCAAGTTATTTGTAGTGACCGTAAAAGCAGACTTTTTGTTCTGGGTTGAAAAAGCATTCCCAAATTTGCCATTCTGAAAATAACTAGTTTGTGGTATTTGATGCCTACTTGAAATCTATCCCAAAAAGAAAATCTTACATTGAAGGTATTGATAGTGTCATTCAGAAAAACCTAAGACACACGCTAGCGTGCTGATAGAAGTGTCATTCTGTGATTAAACCTATAACTGTCACACAGCGCAAAAAAAAACAGGTCTCACATCTCTATTCAACCAAATCTGCACAGTTTTAGCTGGTCAAGTTATTTGTAGTGACCGTAAAAGCAGACTTTTTGTTCTGGGTTGAAAAAGCATTCCAAATTTGCCATTCTGAAAATAACTAGTTTGTGGTATTTGAGGCCAACTTGAAATCTATCCCAAAAAGAAAATCATACATTGAAGGTATTGATAGTGTCATTCAGAAAAACCTAAGACACACGCTAGCGTGCTGATAGAAGTGTCATTCTGTGATTAAACCTATAACTGTCACACAGCACAAAAAAAAACTGGTCTCACATCTCTATTCAACCAAATCTGCACAGTTTTAGCTGGTCAAGTTATTTGTAGTGACCGTAAAAGCAGACTTTTTGTTCTGGGTTGAAAAAGCATTCCCAAATTTGCCATTCTCAAAATAACTAGTTTGTGGTATTTGAGGCCTACTTGAAATCTATCCCAAAAAGAAAATCTTACATTGAAGGTATTGATAGTGTCATTCAGAAAAACCTAAGACACACGCTAGCGTGCTGATAGAAGTGTCATTCTGTGATTAAACCTATAACTGTCACACAGCGCAAAAAAAACCAGGACTCACATCTCTATTCGACCAAATCTGCACAGTTTTAGTTGGTCAAGTTATTTGTAGTGACCGTAAAAGCAGACTTTTTGTTCTGGGTTGAAAAAGCATTCCCAAATTTGCCATTCTGAAAATAACTAGTTTGTGGTATTTGAGGCCTACTTGAAATCTATCCAAAAAAGAAAATCTTACATTGAAGGTATTGATAGTGTCATTCAGAAAAACCTATGACACACGCTAGCGTGCTGATAGAAGTGTCATTCTGTGATTAAACCTATAACTGTCACACAGCGCAAAAAAAAACAGGTCTCACATCTCTATTCAACCAAATCTGCACAGTTTTAGCTGGTCAAGTTATTTGTAGTGACCGTAAAAGCAGACTTTTTGTTCTGGGTTGAAAAAGCATTCCCAAATTTGCCATTCTGAAAATAACTAGTTTGTGGTATTTGAGGCCTACTTGAAATCTATCCCAAAAAGAAAATCTTACATTGAAGGTATTGATAGTGTCATTCAGAAAAACCTAAGACACACGCTAGCGTGCTGATAGAAGTGTCATTCTGTGATTAAACCTATAACTGTCACACAGCGCAAAAAAAAACAGGTCTCACATCTCTATTCAACCAAATCTGCACAGTTTTAGCTGGTCAAGTTATTTGTAGTGACCGTAAAAGCAGACTTTTTGTTCTGGGTTGAAAAAGCATTCCCAAATTTGCCATTCTGAAAATTACTAGTTTGTGGTATTTGAGGCCTACTTGAAATCTATCCAAAAAAGAAAATCTTAAATTGAAGGTATTGATAGTGTCATTCAGAAAAACCTATGACACACGCTAGCGTGCTGATAGAAGTGTCATTCTGTGATTAAACCTATAACTGTCACACAGCGCAAAAAAAAACAGGTCTCACATCTCTATTCAACCAAATCTGCACAGTTTTAGCTGGTCAAGTTATTTGTAGTGACCGTAAAAGCAGACTTTTTGTTCTGGGTTGAAAAAGCATTCCCAAATTTGCCATTCTCAAAATAACTAGTTTGTGGTATTTGAGGCCTACTTGAAATCTATCCAAAAAAGAAAATCTTACATTGAAGGTATTGATAGTGTCATTCAGAAAAACCTATGACACACGCTAGCGTGCTGATAGAAGTGTCATTCTGTGATTAAACCTATAACTGTCACACAGCGCAACAAAAAACAGGTCTCACATCTCTATTCAACCAAATCTGCACAGTTTTAGCTGGTCAAGTTATTTGTAGTGACCGTAAAAGCAGACTTTTTGTTCTGGGTTGAAAAAGCATTCCCAAATTTGCCATTCTGAAAATAACTAGTTTGTGGTATTTGAGGCCTACTTGAAATCTATCCCAAAAAGAAAATCATACATTGAAGGTATTGATAGTGTCATTCAGAAAAACCTAAGACACACGCTAGCGTGCTGATAGAAGTGTCATTCTGTGATTAAACCTATAACTGTCACACAGCGCAAAAAAAAACAGGTCTCACATCTCTATTCAACCAAATCTGCACAGTTTTAGCTGGTCAAGTTATTTGTAGTGACCGTAAAAGCAGACTTTTTGTTCTGGGTTGAAAAAGCATTCCCAAATTTGCCATTCTCAAAATAACTAGTTTGTGGTATTTGAGGCCTACTTGAAATCTATCCCAAAAAGAAAATCATACATTGAAGGTATTGATAGTGTCATTCAGAAAAACCTATGACACACGCTAGCGTGCTGATAGAAGTGTCATTCTGTGATTAAACCTATAACTGTCACACAGCGCAAAAAAAAACAGGTCTCACATCTCTATTCAACCAAATCTGCACAGTTTTAGCTGGTCAAGTTATTTGTAGTGACCGTAAAAGCAGACTTTTTGTTCTGGGTTGAAAAAGCATTCCCAAATTTGCCATTCTGAAAATAACTAGTTTGTGGTATTTGAGGCCTACTTGAAATCTATCCAAAAAAGAAAATCTTAAATTGAAGGTATTGATAGTGTCATTCAGAAAAACCTATGACACACGCTAGCGTGCTGATAGAAGTGTCATTCTGTGATTAAACCTATAACTGTCACACAGCGCAAAAAAAAACAGGTCTCACATCTCTATTCAACCAAATCTGCACAGTTTTAGCTGGTCAAGTTATTTGTAGTGACCGTAAAAGCAGACTTTTTGTTCTGGGTTGAAAAAGCATTCCCAAATTTGCCATTCTGAAAATAACTAGTTTGTGGTATTTGAGGCCTACTTGAAATCTATCCAAAAAAGAAAATCTTACATTGAAGGTATTGATAGTGTCATTCAGAAAAACCTATGACACACGCTAGCGTGCTGATAGAAGTGTCATTCTGTGATTAAACCTATAACTGTCACACAGCGCAAAAAAAAACAGGTCTCACATCTCTATTCAACCAAATCTGCACAGTTTTAGCTGGTCAAGTTATTTGTAGTGACCGTAAAAGCAGACTTTTTGTTCTGGGTTGAAAAAGCATTCCCAAATTTGCCATTCTCAAAATAACTAGTTTGTGGTATTTGAGGCCTACTTGAAATCTATCCAAAAAAGAAAATCTTACATTGAAGGTATTGATAGTGTCATTCAGAAAAACCTAAGACACACGCTAGCGTGCTGATAGAAGTGTCATTCTGTGATTAAACCTATAACTGTCACACAGCGCAAAAAAAAACAGGTCTCACATCTCTATTCAACCAAATCTGCACAGTTTTAGCTGGTCAAGTTATTTGTAGTGACCGTAAAAGCAGACTTTTTGTTCTGGGTTGAAAAAGCATTCCCAAATTTGCCATTCTCAAAATAACTAGTTTGTGGTATTTGAGGCCTACTTGAAATCTATCCCAAAAAGAAAATCTTACATTGAAGGTATTGATAGTGTCATTCAGAAAAACCTAAGACACACGCTAGCGTGCTGATAGAAGTGTCATTCTGTGATTAAACCTATGACTGTCACACAGCGCAAAAAAAAAACAGGTCTCACATCTCTATTCAACCAAATCTGCACAGTTTTAGCTGGTCAAGTTATTTGTAGTGACCGTAAAAGCAGACTTTTTGTTCTGGGTTGAAAAAGCATTCCCAAATTTGCCATTCTCAAAATTGTGGTGAACGGGAACAATGAGGAAAACATCTAATAAGGGACGCGGACGTGGACATGGTCCTGGTGGTGTTAGTGGACCCTCTGGTGCTGGGAGAGGACGTGGCCGTTCTGCCACAGCCACACGTCCTAGTGAACCAACTACCTCAGGTCCCAGTAGCCAGCAGAATTTACAGCGATATTTGTTGGGGCCCAATGCCGTTCTAAGTATGGTAAGGCCTGAGCAGGTACAGGCATTAGTCAATTGGGTGGCCGACAGTGGATCCAGCACGTTCACATTATCTCCCACCCAGTCTTCTGCAGAAAGCGCACAGATGGCGCATGAAAACCAAGCCCATCGGTCTGTCACATCACCCCCATGCATATCAGGGAAACTGTCTGAGCCTCAAGTTATGCAGCAGTCTCTTATGCTGTTTGAAGACTCTGCTGCCAGGGTTTCCCAAGGGCATCCACCTAGCCCTTCCCCAGGGGTGGAAGAGATAGAATGCACTAACGCACAACCACTTATTTTTCCTGATGATGAGGACATGGGAATACCACCTCAGCACGTCTCTGATGATGACGAAACACAGTTGCCAACTGCTGCGTCTTTCTGCAGTGTGCAGACTGAACAGGAGGTCAGGGATCAAGACTGGGTGGAAGACGATGCAGGGGACGATGAGGTCCTAGACCCCACATGGAATGAAGGTCGTGCCACTGACTTTCACAGTTCGGAGGAAGAGGCAGTGGTGAGACCGAGCCAACAGCGTAGCAAAAGAGGGAGCAGTGGGCAAAATCAGAACACCCGCCGCCAAGAGACTCCGCCTGCTACTGACCGCCGCCATCTGGGACCGAGCACCCCAAAGGCAGCTTCAAGGAGTTCCCTGGCATGGCACTTCTTCAAACAATGTGCTGACGACAAGACCCGAGTGGTTTGCACGCTGTGCCATCAGAGCCTAAAGCGAGGCATTAACGTTCTGAACCTTAGCACAACCTGCATGACCAGGCACCTGCATGCAAAGCATGAACTGCAGTGGAGTAAACACCTTAAAAACAAGGAAGTCACTCAGGCTCCCCCTGCTACATCTTCTGCTGCTGCCGCCTCGGCCTCTTCTGCTGCTGCTGCCGCCGCCTCGGCCTCTTCCTCCGCCTCTGGAGGAACGTTGGCACCTGCCGCCCAGCAAACATGGGATGTACCACCAACACCACCACCTGCGTCACCAAGCATCTCAACCATGTCACACGGCAGCGTTCAGCTCTCCATCTCACAAACATTTGAGAGAAAGCGTAAATTCTAACCTAGCCACCCTCGATCCCTGGCCCTGAATGCCAGCATTTCTAAACTACTGGCCTATGAAATGCTGTCATTTAGGCTGGTGGACACACACAGCTTCAAACAGCTCATGTCACTTGCTGTCCCACAGTATGTTGTTCCCAGCCGCCACTACTTCTCCAAGAGAGCCGTGCCTTCCCTGCACAAACAAGTGTCCGATAAAATCAAGTGTGCACTGCGCAACGCCATCTGTGGCAAGGTCCACCTAACCACAGATATGTGGACCAGTAAGCATGGCCAGGGACGCTATATCTCCCTAAATGCACACTGGGTAAATGTAGTGGCGGCTGGGCCCCAGGCGGAGAGCTGTTTGGCGCACGTCCTTCCGCCGCCAAGGATCGCAGGGCAACATTCTTTGCCTCCTGTCTCCTCCTCCTCCTACTCAGCTTCCTCCTCCTCTTCTTCCACATGCTCATCCAGTCAGCCACACACCTTCACCACCAACTTCAGCACAGCACGGGGTAAACGTCAGCAGGCCATTCTGAAACTGGCTTATGTTTGGGGGACAGGCCCCACACCGCACAGGAGTTGTGGCGGGGTATAGAACAACAGACCGACGAGTGGTTGCTGCCGGTGAGCCTCAAGCCCGGCCTGGTGGTGTGCGATAATGGGCGAAATCTCGTTGCAGCTCTGGGACTAGCCGGTTTGACGCACATCCCTTGCCTGGCGCATGTGCTGAATTTTGTGGTGCAAAAGTTCATTCGCAACTACCCCGACATGTCAGAGCTGCTGCATAAAGTGCCGGCCGTCTGTTCGCGCTTCCGGCGTTCACATCCTGCCGCTGCTCGCCTGTCTGCGCTACAGCGTAACTTCGGCCTTCCAGCTCACCGCCTCATATGCGATG
The DNA here is from genome assembly GCF_905171765.1 of Bufo bufo. Lineage (NCBI taxonomy): Eukaryota > Metazoa > Chordata > Amphibia > Anura > Bufonidae > Bufo > Bufo bufo. Next base: position 695,142,242 of record NC_053389.1, read on the forward strand.
TGCCCACCAGGTGGAACTCCACCTTGCATATGCTGGACAGACTGTGCGAGCAGCAGCAGGCCATAGTGGAGTTTCAGCTGCAGCACACACGGGTCAGTCGCACTGCGGATCAGACCCACTTCACCACCAATGACTGGGCCTCCATGCGAGACCTGTGTGCCCTGTTGCAATGTTTCGAGTACTCCACCAACATGGCCAGTGGCGATGACGCCGTTATCAGCGTTACAATACCACTTCTATGTCTCCTTGAGAAAACACTTAGGGCGATGATGGAAGAGGAGTTGGCCCAGGAGGAAGAGGAGGAAGAGGGGTCATTTTTAGCACTTTCAGGCCAGTCTCTTCAAAGTGACTCAGAGGGAGGTTTTTTGCAACAGCAGAGGCCAGGTACAAATGTGGCCAGACAGGGCCCACTACTGGAGGACGAGGAGGACAAGGATGAGGGGACGTGGAGGAGGATGAGGATGAAGCATGTTCACAGCAGGGTGGCACCCGAAGCAGCTCGGGCCCATCACTGGTGCGTGGCTGGGGGGAAACACAGGACGATGACGATACGCCTCCCACAGAGGACAGCTTGTCCTTACCTCTGGGCAGCCTGGCACACATGAGCGACTACATGCTGCAGTGCCTGCGCAACGACAGCAGAGTTGCCCACATTTTAACGTGTGCGGACTACTGGGTTGCCACCCTGCTGGATCCCCGGTACAAAGACAATGTGCCCACCTTACTTCCTACACTGGAGCGTGATAGGAAGATGCGCAAGTACAAGCGCACGTTGGTAGACACGCTACTGAGAGCATTCCCAAATGTCACAGGGGAACCAGTGGAAGCCCAAGGCGAAGGCAGAGGAGGAGCAAGAGGTCGCCAACGCAGCTGTGTCACGCCCAGCTCCTCTGAGGGCAGGGTTAGCATGGCAGAGATGTGGAAAAGTTTTGTCAACACGCCACAGCTAAGTGCACCACCACCTGATACGGAACGTGTTAGCAGGAGGCAACATTTCACTAACATGGTGGAACAGTACCTGTGCACACCCCTCCACGTACTGACTGATGGTTCGGCCCCATTCAACTTCTGGGTCTCCAAATTGTCCACGTGGCCAGAGCTAGCCTTTTATGCCTTGGAGGTGCTGGCCTGCCCGGCGGCCAGCGTTTTGTCTGAACGTGTATTCAGCACGGCAGGGGGCGTCATTACAGACAAACGCAGCCGCCTGTCTACAGCCAATGTGGACAAGCTGTCGTTCATAAAAATGAACCAGGCATGGATCCCACAGGACCTGTCCATCCCTTGTGCAGATTAGATATTAACTACCTCCCCTTAACAATATATTATTGTACTCCAGGGCACTTCCTCATTCAATACTATTTTTAATTTCATTTTACCATTATATTGCGGGGCAACCCAAAGTTTAATGAACCTCTCCTCTGTCTGGGTGCCGGGGCCTAAATGTGTGACAGTGGCCTGTTCCAGTGGTGGGTGACGTGAAGCCTGATTCTCTGCTATGACATGAAGACAGATTCTGCGCTGACATAAGGCCAGATTCTCTGTTACGGGACCTCTCTCCTCTGCCTGGGTGCCTGGGCCTAAATGTGTGACAGTGGCCTGTTCCAGTGGTGGCTGACGTGAAGCCTGATTCTCTGCTATGACATGAAGACAGATTCTGCGCTGACATAAGGCCAGATTCTCTGTTACGGGACCGCTCTCCTCTGTCTGGGTGCCAGGGCCTAAATGTGTGACAGTGGCCTGTTCCAGTGGTGGGTGACGTGAAGCCTGATTCTCTGCTATGACATGAATACAGATTCTGCGCTGACATAAGGCCAGATTCTCTGTTACGGGACCTCTCTCCTCTGCCTGGGTGCCTGGGCCTAAATGTGTGACAGTGGCCTGTTCCAGTGGTGGCTGACGTGAAGCCTGATTCTCTGCTATGACATGAAGACAGATTCTGCGCTGACATAAGGCCAGATTCTCTGTTACGGGACCGCTCTCCTCTGTCTGGGTGCCGGGGCCTAAATGTGTGACAGTGGCCTGTTCCAGTGGTGGGTGACGTGAAGCCTGATTCTCTGCTATGACATGGAGACAGATTCTGCGCTGACATAAGGCCAGATTCTCTGTTACGGGACCTCTCTCCTCTGCCTGGGTGCCTTGGCCTAAATGTGTGACAGTGGCCTGTTCCAGTGGTGGGTGACGTGAAGCCTGATTCTCTGCTATGACATGAAGACAGATTCTGCGCTGACATAAGGCCAGATTCTCTGTTACGGGACCGCTCTCCTCTGTCTGGGTGCCTGGGCCTAAATGTGTGACAGTGGCCTGTTCCATTGGTGGGTGACGTGAAGCCTGATTCTCTGCTATGACATGAAGACTGATTCTGCGCTGACATGAAGCCAGATTCTCTGCTATGGCATGAAGAGACTGATTCTCTGCTGACATGAAGCCAGATTCTTTGCTATGGCATGAAGAGACTGATTCTCTGCTGACGTGAAGCCAGATTCTCTGCTATGGGACCTCTGTCCAATTGATATTGGTTCATTTTTATTTTTTTAATTTCAATTTTAATTCATTTCCCTATCCACTTTGTTTGCAGGTGATTTACCTACATGTTGCTGCCTTTTGCAGCCCTCTAGCTCTTTCCTGGGCTGTTTTACAGCCTTTTTAGTGCCCAAAAGTTCGGGTCCCCATTGACTTCAATGGGGTTCGGGTTCGGGACGAAGTTCGGGTCGGGTTCGGATCCCGAACCCGAACATTTCCGGGAAGTTTGGCCGAACTTCTCGAACCCGAACATCCAGGTGTTCGCTCAACTCTAGTCAGGGGTGCAGCCCTCCCCGCAAAATTGGTAACCGCCTATAATACCCAATTATGCCGAGAAATGTTTTGACTTGCTTCATCGTGAGAGGTCTGGGCCAATTTTGAATGGCCTCGACTTTGTTTATTTGAGGTTTGATGATCCCTAGGCCAATCATGTAGCCCAAATAACGAGCCTCCTCTAGTCCTATGGTACACTTTAGAGGATTTGCAGTCAAGCCCGCATCTCGGAGTGAGTCCTCAACTGCCTGCACATGGGACAAATGAAACTGCAGGTCGCCACTATGGATAATGATATCATCCAAGTAGGAGGATGCGTACTTCCGCTGAGGTTTTAAGACTATGCCCATTAGCCTCTAGGATGTGGAAGAGGCCCCATGTAACTTAAAAGGCAAAACAACATAGTGGTAAAGTCCCTCCGGTGTGACATAGGCGGTCTTTTCCTTTGCTGACTCTGTCAGAGGTACCTGCCAGCAACCATTAGTAAATCCAGCGTCGTGAAGTACTTGGCCTGGCCCAGTCTTTCAATCAGCTCGTCAACCCGGGGCATTGGACACTTCTTTCAATTTCCAGAAATCGTTACAAAATCGAAACGATCAGTCCAGTTTTGGAATCAACACAATGGGACTAGCCCACTCACTCCTGGATTCCTCCTTAACTCCTAGGTTAAGCATCTTCTGTACCTCTTCTGTAATGGATTGTCTCCGGGCCTCTGGCACATGGTAGGGTCTCACTCGTACCCTTACCTGCGGCTCAGTGACAATGTCATGCTGGACCACCGATGTATTACTGGTCTTTTCTGAAAAGACATCGGTATTCTGCTGCACTAACTTCCTGACCTCCCGTTTTTGTTGTGTTGACAGGGTTTCTGCTATTTTTACTCCAACCTCTATTGGGGCTGATGTTGGAGGGTCTACACTAGTCCCAACCAGTGCTTCAGTGGCCCACAGGGATTCTCGGTCCTTCCACGCCTTTAGCAAGTTTACGTGATATATTTACATATTTATATTTTCATAGTTAATACTGTTGAAAAAAGTCCATCAAGTTCAAAAAAGGGATAGGTGGGGACGTGAATCCCAGAAGGAAATGAGACTCAGATTTCTACACGTTTTCATAAGCATTAATGTTGTTTACTTTTAAGAATTCATCTAAGCCCTTTTTATACTTTCCACTGTTCCTTCTGTGACCATGTCCTGAGGAAGTCTATTCCACAGATTCACAGTTCTTACAGTAAAGAAGTTTTTACCCTTCTGGAGACTGAACATTTTCTTCTCCAGTCGGAGGCAGTGCCCCCTTGTCTTTTGAGGGCATTTTACATGGAACAGTTTTTCACCTTTTTTTTTGTATGGCCCATTTATATATTTGTATAGGTTAATCATGTCCCCTCTTAGACGTCTCTTCTCAAGACTAAATAAATTAAATTCATTTAATCTTTCGTCATAACTAAGACACTCAATGCCCCTTATTAGTTTAGTCGCTCTCCTCTGTAATTTTTCCAGCTGCAGTGCATCGTTTCTATGGACTGGTGTCCAGAATTGAACTGGATATTCCAGATGAGGCCGCACAAATGCTTTGTAAAGTGGTAATATTGCATCCCTGCCCCGCGAGTCCAATATCCTGGTGGCTTTAGAATCAGCTGATTGACATTGTTTGCTGTTATTCAATCTATGATCTACAAGGACACCCAAATCCTTCTATACAAGTGACTTCCCTAGTGTTACATCCCCTAGGACATATGAAGCACAGAGATTATTACTACCAAGATGCATAACTTTACATTTATCCACATTGAACCTCATTTGCCAAGTTGATACCCAATCACTTTTATTTTATGGACATGTTCCATAGACTGCACAGTACTACACAGCTTAGTGTCATCTGCAAAAATAGAAATGGTGGTATTAATCCCATCCTCGATATCATTAATAAATAAATTAAATAATAGAGGAACAAGCACTGAACCTTGGGGTACACCACTTATAACCTGGGACCATTCTGAATAGGAATTGACCACAACTCTCTGGACACGGTCCTTCAGCCAGTTTTCAATCCAATTACAGATTATACTTTCCAAGCCTATAGATCTTACTTTACCTATTAAATGTCTATGAGGGACAGTATCAAAAGCCCTTGCAAAATCCAGAAACACTACATCCACAGCCGCCCCTCTGTCCAGGCTTCTACTCACCTCCTCATAAAAACAAATCAGGTTAGTCTGACAACTTCTGTCCTTGGTAAACCCATGTTGGTTATCATTTATAATATTATTTACTCACATACTCCTGTATATAGTCCCTTAAGAGTCCTTCAAACATTTTCCCCACAACAGAAGTTAAACTAACTGGTCTATAATTACCTGTGTAGGACCTAGACCCTTTTTTGAATATGGGCACCACATTTGCCTTGCGCCAATCACTTGGCACTGTACCAGTACCTAAAGAATCTTTAAAAATTATAAACAGGGGCACAGCAAGGACTGAACTGAGCTCTTTAAGCACTCTTGGGTGAAATCCATCTGGACCCGGAGCCTTGTTCCCATTTACCTTATTTAACTTATCTTGGACCATATCTATAGTTAGCCAATTGAGTATGTTACTGGATGTACTAACAGCCCCAGCACCACATACAGTACAGACCAAAAGTTTGGACACACCTTCTCATTCAAAGAGTTTTCTTTATTTTCATGACTATGAAGGCATCAAAACTATGAATTAACACATGTGGAATTATATACATAACAAACAAGTGTGAAACAACTGAAAATATGTCATATTCTAGGTTCTTCAAAGTAGCCACCTTTTGCTTTGATTACTGCTTTGCACACTCTTGGCATTCTCTTGATGAGCTTCAAGAGGTAGTCACCTGAAATGGTCTTCCAACAGTCTTGAAGGAGTTCCCAGAGATGCTTAGCACTTGTTGGCCCTTTTGCCTTCACTCTGCGGTCCAGCTCACCCCAAACCATCTCGATTGGGTTCAGGTCCGGTGACTGTGGAGGCCAGGTCACCTGGCGCAGCACCCCATCACTCTCCTTCATGGTCAAATAGCCCTTACTTTCAAAGTTTTCCCAATTTTTTGGCTGACTGACTGACCTTCATTTCTTAAAGTAATGATGGCCACTCGTTTTTCTTTACTTAGCTGCTTTTTTCTTGCCATAATACAAATTCTAACAGTCTATTCAGTAGGACTATCCACTGTGTATCCACCTGACTTCTCCTCAACGCCACTGATGGTCCCAACCCCATTTATAAGGTAAGAAATCCCACTTATTAAACCTGACAGGGCACACCTGTGAAGTGAAAACCATTTCAGGGGACTACCTCTTGAAGATCATCAAGAGAATGCCAAGAGTGTGCAAAGCAGTAATCAAAGCAAAATGTGGCTACTTTGAAGAATCTAGAATATGACATATTTTCAGTTGTTTCACACTTGTTTGTTATGTATATAATTCCACATGTGTTAATTCATAGTTTTGATGCCTTCATAGTCATGAAAATAAAGAAAACTCTTTGAATGAGAAGGTGTGTCCAAACTTTTGGTCTGTACTGTATATCGGCTCGTTTCTCTTCTTTTGTATATACATAGCTAAAAAAAAACATTTAGTAACTCTGCCTTTTCCTTATCTTCAGTGACTAATCCCCCTTTACCATTATTTAGGTAACCTACCTGCTCAGACCTTGTTTTTTTTAGCATTTATATATTTAAAGTATTTTTGGGATTTGTTTTGCAGTCTTTTGCCACTGTGCTGTTGTTTTGCTAATTTTATCTCCTTTTTACAGATGTTATTATGCCCTTTATAAACTTCAAATGCTACAACTGACCCCTCAGATTTGCATTCTTTAAATGCCCTGTTTTTGTCTTCTCTGTTCTCTCAGAGGTGTTACATTTGTTGCTGGGGGAGGAGTTTGGGAAGGAGTGTGTGTATATATAGAGACAGACTCATTAGCTGGCCTAATTCATTAGCTGCAAGTACTAGCTTCAAGTACTACATTAAGTACTAGTAAAGAGATATTGCAGGAGATCGTCAGGAGGTAGGCTGGAAGGTGGAAACAATACAAAAAAAAAAGGTAAGATTTGTTTGATTTGTTTGATTTAAAGTTACAAATTTTTTATTTATTTTTTCTCCTCTTTAAAATGGCAGACTTGGTTCAGTGCAGGAATTGTTGTGCATTTATTTCATGTTTCACTCTTTGGAGATTCGGATGCTGTCAAATCTGTAGACAGTTCTCCTTACTGCAGCAGGAAATTGCATTTTTGAAAGCTGAAATATTTAAATTATCTGATAAACAAACTCCAGCTAGGACTGCTGCAATGCCACTGCCACAGAGGACCCCCAGAAATGGCAGATGGGTTAATGTAGGTTCTGGAAGTCTTAGAGTGGTGGATAGAAGACATGTCCCACAGTCGGTGGTTCTCCATAATTCATTTGCAGCACTCTCAGAATGTAAGGACAACATGGATATGGACTCAAGCACAGAGGGTGAGAAACCATCGACTCCTATGTCTAATGTATGCAACAAAAAAGATAAAGTGAAGTCTCAAAGGAAGCAGCTGTTGCTGGGTGATTCAATCATAAGAAGTGTGGAGCTTAAAGAAAATGGTTTTGTGAGATGTCTCCCTGGGGCTACTGCTAGAAGAGATAGAAGACGTATTATTAATATTGTTAAGCAAGCAAAGCAGGAAGGGGACGTGGATGTTCTTGTCCATCTAGGGACAAATGACCTGGCTTGCAATGAAGTGTCAGAGGTGAAAAAATCTTTTATCACACTTGGTAATGACGCACAGGATTTTGCATCCACCATTTTATTTTCTGAAGTTCTGCCTGTGCATAATGTTCAGAATGATAGGCAGAGGCGCATAAAGGAGTTCAACATATGGCTTGGTAAATGGTGTCAAGAGCAAGGATTTGGCTTTGTTTCTCATGATAGCTCTACTTGGAATAGAAAGGAACTGTACAAAAAAGATGGTTTGCATCTTTCTCTCAAAGGAACAAATGTACTTAGTGAACAACTCCGAGAATTTGCGAAAGAGTATTTAAACTAGGAAGGAGGGGCAAAAGAGTGAAAATAAAAGAGTCCAATTGCCCCCCGAAACAATGCCAGAACAGGTCAGAAGCACAGAGGTTAAGAAATGATAAGCTCAGAGTCCTGTCTACAAATGCTCGCAGTTTAGGTAAAAAAATCAATGAACTTGCGTCAATAATGGCATCTGAGAATGTAGATTTAGTGGCTGTTACGGAGACATGGTTTAATGAAAGAAATGACTGGGACATAACCATACCAGGGTACTCATTATACAGAAGAGACAGAGAAGGCAAGAAAGGAGGAGGAGTGGCCCTGTATGTGAAAGATAGCATTAAATCTAACCTAATACAAGTTGGTGAGGCCAACATAGAGTCAGTTTGGGTTACGTTGCAGTTTGCTAACCATGCAGTAACTCGTGTAGGTGTGATATATAGACCACCTGGTCAAGTTAAAGAACTAGATGATCTACTAGTTGAAGAAACAGCTAAAATGACAATGAAAGGAGAAGTTATCATTATGGGAGATTTCAATCTTCCAGATATAAACTGGAAAACCAAAATAGCAAGTTCTACCAGGAGTACAGATATTCTAAATTCCCTACTGGGGTTATCTCTACAACAAGTGGTTAAGGAGCCAACCCGGAGGGAGGCCATTTTGGATTTGGTATTCACAAACGGGGATTCGGTATATGATGTCATTGTAGGCGAAACCTTGGGATCTAGTGATCACCAGTCAGTGTGGTTTAATATAAGAACTGTGAAAGAGTCCCACCACACAAAAACAAAAAAGTTTTAGATTTTAGAAAAACAGACTTTTCAAAAATGAAATTAGTCATAAATGAGTCCTTATCAGACTGGAACGGATTACATGGAGTCCAGGAGAAATGGGACTACTTAAAAGGTGCATTATTGAAGGCAACAGAAAATTGCATTAGACTTGTCAGTAAAAGCAAAAAAAGGATGAGACCACTGTGGTACTCAGCAGAAGTGGCCCAAATCATTAAAAATAAAAAGCTAGCATTTTGTAATTATAAAAAAACCCAGAGCAATGAAGATAAGGAAATCTACAAGATTAGGCAGAGAGAGGCCAAGCAAGTTATAAGAACTTCTAAAGCGCAGGCAGAAGAAAAACTAGCTCAGTCTATGAAAAAAGGGGATAAGACATTCTTCAGATATATAAATGAAAAAAGGAAATTAAAACAAGGAATAACTAAATTAAAAACAAAGGACGGAAGGTATGTAGAAGAGAATAAAGGGCTAGCCGACTGCCTTAATGAATACTTCTGTTCAGTTTTTACAAAAGAAAAAGGAGAAGGACCTCCACTAGAAAGAATGACTAATAAATCGTTTGATGCATGTATCTTTACAGAGGAAGATGTTCTAAGTTTGCTGTCTAAGGTGAAGACAAATAAGTCACAGGGGCCTGATGAGATACACCCAAAATTATTAAAAGAGCTTAGTGGTGAGCTGGCAAAACCGCTAACAGATTTATTTAACCAATCATTAGTAACAGGAGTCGTCCCGGAAGATTGGAAATTGGCAAATGTCGTGCCCATTCACAAGAAAGGTAGTAGGGAGGAATCGAGCAACTATAGACCAGTGAGTCTGACATCAATAGTAGGCAAATTAATGGAAACCCTATTAAAGGATAGGATTGTGGAACATCTAAAATCCCATGGATTGCAAGATGAAAAACAACATGGGTTTACTTCAGGGAGATCATGTCAAACAAATCTTAGAGATTTTTTTGACTGGGTGAATAAAATAATAGACGGTGGAGGTGCAGTAGACATCGCATATCTAGATTTTAGTAAGGCTTTTGACACTGTCCCACATAAAAGACTTATCAATAAACTGCAGTCATTGAGCATGGACTCCCATATTGTTGAGTGGATTAGGCAGTGGCTGAGTGACAGACAACAGAGGGTTGTAGTCAATGGAGAACATTCAAAACAAGGTCATGTTACTAGTGGGGTTCCACAGGGATCTGTACTGGGACCGATTTTGTTTAATATCTTCATAAGTGATATTGCAAAAGGCCTCGCTGGTAAGGTTTGTCTTTTTGCTGATGACACAAAGATATGTAACAGGGTTGATGTTCCTGGAGGGAAACGCCAAATGGAAAAGGATTTAGGAAAACTAGAAGAATGGTCAGAACTCTGGAAACTGAAATTTAATGTGGATAAGTGCAAGATAATGCACCTGGGGCGTAAAAACCCAAGGGCAGAATATAGAATATTTGACACAGTCCTGACCTCAGTATCTGAGGAAAGGGATTTAGGAGTAATTATTTCAGAAGACTTAAAGGTGGGAAGACAATGTAATAGAGCAGCACGAAATGCCAGCAGAATGCTTGGATGTATAGGGAGAGGTATAAGCAGTAGAAAGAGTGAATTGCTTATGCCGCTGTACAGAACACTGGTGAGACCTCACTTGGAGTATTGTGCGCAGTACTGGAGGCCATATCTCCAGAAGGATATAGATACTCTAGAGAGAGTTCAGAGAAGAGCTACTAAACTAGTACATGGATTGCAGGATAAAACTTACCAGGAAAGGTTAAAGGACCTTAATATGTATAGCTTGGAAGAAAGAAGAGACAGAGGGGATATGATAGAAACTTTTAAATACATAAAGGGAATCAACTCGGTAAAGGAAGAGAGCATATTTAAAAGAAGAAAAACTACCACAAGAGGACACAGTTTTAAATTAGAGGGGCAAAGGTTTAAAAGTAATATAAGGAAGTATTACTTTACTGAGAGAGTAGTGGATGCATGGAATAGCCTTCCTGCAGAAGTGGTAGCTGCAAATACAGTGAAGGGGTTTAAGCATGCATGGGATAGGCATAAGGCCATCCTTCATATAAGATAGGGCCGGGGGCTATCCATAGTATTCAGTATATTGGGCAGACTAGATGGGCCAAATGGTTCTTATCTGCCGACACATTCTATGTTTCTATGTTTCTATGTTTCTCACAATGGGCATTACTGATGCAATCTAGTCCTGCATATCTGCAATGTGCTCTATTACACTCTTATGGGGAGTAGGCTCCTGCTCCCATGTCTCTTTGGCAATGTCCAGCAGGCTTCTGGGATGTCTGCTATATAACAGTTTGAATGTGGAAAACCCTGTTGAGGACTGGGGTACCTCTCGGACGGCAAACATCAAATATTGCAGCAACATATCCCAGTCCTTCCCATCTTGGGATACTACCCTTTACAACATACTCTTTAGGGTTTTATTAAACCTTTCCACCAGCCCATCTGTCTGGGGTTGGAACACTGATGTGCATAACTACTTGATTCGAAGAAGCTTGCACAACTCCTTTCTCACTTTAGACATAAAAGGAGTACCCTGATCCATCGGGATCTCTTTGGGCAACCCAGTGTGGCAAAACATGGCAAATAGTTCCCTGGCAATAAGTTTGGCTGAGGTATGGCGGAGAGGAATGGCCTCCGGATACCGAGTCCCATAGTCCAACGCCACTAATTTGTGTTGGTGGCCCTGGGCCAACTTTTCCACGGGCTCCACAAGATCCATAGCGATCCACTCAAAAGGTACCTCTATAATGGGAAGAGGTACCAGTAGACTACGGAAATTCACTGTGGGAGCAGTAATCTGACACTCTGGACATGACTCACAAAACTTCTTAACCTCTTCATAAACACCAGGCCAAAAGAACTGCTTGAGTATATGCTCTAGTGTCTTTTTGAGGGTGTCTAATACTGCCCGGCGGTAGGGCTGTGGTACTACTAGCTGCTCCACTACCTCCTGTCGGACCTTGTCTATGTGGTACAATAAGTCCTGGGAAATAGCCATATGGGGAAACACCGCTTCTGTGCCCGGGTGTTGGGCTACCCCATTAATTACAGTCACTCTCTCTCTGGCCTGTACTAGAGTAGGGTCCTGGAGTTGAGCGGTCACAAACCTGTCCCAGGACACCTCCAGCTCTGGGATAGATGTGGCCTCTGCAGCCTCACCGGCCAATACCTTTAGGGGAAACCTATCCGGGTTACACTCTGGCCCTATGATGGGAAACCCTATGGCCGGTACCCCGGAATCTGAGTCTTCGGGTTCAGGACCGGAGTGTCTTTCTCCACAAGAGATCGCGATCCATCCATCCACAAGGACCAGAATATGAGAAAGTCTCTTCCCAAAATTGCCCCATATGGAAGATTCTTTACCACTCCCACCATGTGCTATACCTGACCCGCCCGGCGTGGCCATGACAACCATTGCCGTTGGATACTCTTGAATATCCCCATGGATACAGATAATAGAGACCTTTTGTTCAGAGCGATTTTTCTGAGAACCCAGTGTCCCGTGCACTAGGGTCACTAGACTCCCAGAGTCTAACAGCATGTTAATCCGGTACCCGTTAATTTTACACCTGGTACACGGAAGGTTCCCCAGCACTCAGCAGAGTGTCTGCGGTACAAACATGCCTGGCTTAGAATGAGGACCAGTGTGCAAACCTGCAGTCCATGGGCTGAGTGGTCAAGGGGCAGTTAGCGGCCCTATGTCCAGGCCCCTGGCACCGCCAGCATCGGATAAATGTGTCTTCACGAGCCCATGGGGCATGCTTAATGGGCCTTTGCATTTTCCCCTGCTTGGGATCAGGATTTTTTTTCAGTCTCTATAAGGTGAGCCGGGGGTCAGGGTGTTACCCGTTTTTGAGAAGTGTCCCACACCAAATCCTGGGTGGCCATGTACCGCTCGACCAGGCTGACAATCTGGTCGAGATTGCCCGGGTCCCCCTGACCCACCCAACACTGAGTGGCCACTAGCAGAGTACGCACAAACCAATCCACCACCACACGCTCTATCATCTGCTCTGGGTCCAAAGTCTCAGGCTGGAGCCATTTCTTCAGATCATAAGCCTGTGACCTGGCAGGCCAAGACTCTACAAACGCCCACTGGTACACTCGCTGGGCCCGCACATATATATTGACCCCCATGTGGGCCAGGACTTTACCTTTAAGCTTCACATAGTTCTGGGTGTCCTCACGGCTGAGGTTAAAGTAGGCCTTCTGTGCATCCCCCACCAGAAACAGAGCCACCACTTCAGCCCACTGGTCGGACGGCAGATTCATCCGCTCTGCTGTTCTTTCCAAAACTGTCAGAAAGGCCTCCAAGTCGTCTTCCGGCGTCATTTTCCTTAATGCTGACCAGACTTTATCCCGGGCCGCTGGCTGGAGCTGGGTCACCGCTGGTGGTGTCTCCCTCAGGGCCGCAATCAGCTGTAGCCACAGGATATTGCTGTTGTGCATAGGCCTGCTGTTGCTGAACATTGGCCTGTTATTGCTGCGTATTGGCCAGCACCAACTGCTTCAGTATTTCCTCCATCTCGGCTGCTGGCTTATATTGGAACTTTGCTGGTTTAATCCAAAACATGCGAACACTGTGTTTGCCTTACAGGTTTGCCTGCATCCTCCACCATATGTAATGCCGTGGGCTCCTATGACCAGTTTTAAAGACCGGCAGGGACACAACAAAATAACTTTAATACAGTTTATTGCTTGTTCCAGCCAACTTACAGTTCAGTTACAGCTGGATCGCCTCTGGGACAAGTAATCAGCCCATAGGCCGGTGTTTGCTCCACACATGCCTTGCAGGGTGTTATCTTCAGCCTCTCACGCAACAGACACAACCTGCTTCATGCTTCTGACTCTTAAACACAATTTTGGATATGAGCCACATACAAAACCTGGAGTGGACCGTGGGGAGTAAGCACCCACCCAGCTCTTTGCTTACTCCGAGTAAAAGCCAGGCCCGGATTATCTGTTACCAGCTATGCTAGTTAACAAGAGAGTCCACTATCTATTCTAGTGGACGCACAAGCTAACAGCGTTTACTCCACCAAGGCCGGGTTCCTTGGTGGCACATCTCAGGTGCACCATAGCAAACCTTAATAGGTTTCTTGCACCATTCTCTGAGATACATATCGTCCTTCATATATGAGTCCTTTCACTGCCTCACATACCATTAATGCTTGCGAAAATGTGTAGAAGTCTGGGTCTCACTGTCCTTTTCTAAAATTAAATCCCCACCTATCCCTTGGTTGAACTTGATGGACATATGTTCTTTTACAACTTTATTAACTACTAGCAGAAGGACCCGGCTTCGCACGGATATATTTCATCTACTTCATTTAATGTTTGTGTATGTCATTAAATGATATTGACAGTATCCCCCTTAACAGTGACCTCTACAGCATCCCGCCCCTTAACACTGACCTCCATAGTGGACCGTCTCCCTAACTGTGACCTCCACAGTTCCATATCCCCTTAACAGAGACCTGCACAGTGCCCGCCCCCGTAGCAGCTTGCCCCTTTAAGAATAACCTCGACAGCATCCCGCCTCCCTTAACAGTGACCTCCACCGTACTCCATCTCCTTAACAGTGATTTCCACAACACCCTGTACCCTTAACAATGGGGCTCAGGGCCTGGACAGACACAGGGATGTTCTTCAGCTTACATTCAAACAGCAGGACTGTGCTGTCTGAGCGTGAGCTGCAGGGAAAAAAACACTGTCCCTCCTACCCCTGCAGCTGACAGAAGTAGGTTTTTACATTCATTTATTCAATCCCTGTCGGCTGCGGAATGGGAGGGGCGTGGCCTAACCGGATTGGGGCGTGGCTTAGTAGGACCCGGGGGGGGGGGGCAAGTCCGTCTTTTGAGGGTTGCCTGAATGGCCACCCTACCTGCCCCCTGAACTGTCACCTCCACAGCACTCTGCTCCCTTAACAGTGTCTTTCACAGCTCCATGCCCCTTTAAAGCTGTGAAGAAAAATGGCTGGGTTGTTATGGAAACCTGGTGTAAAACTGTGTGTATGTGGAGACTAAGGACCTGCGAGCTTCTATTGGCTGATAAGGAACATGTGACCATGTGTATGGCAGTTGGGATATGAAGAGAAAGACCAGCAGGCTTCTATTGGCTAATGCAGCTCATGTGATGTGCCACATTTGAATTTTTTGGGAATATCTCAGGAACGGTACGTGCTAGAGAGCTGTGACCCCCACAAGATTTCTTTCCAGGTAGTAAGGGATGTGTATACCAAGTTTTGTTGAAATCGATGGTTACGTTTTTGAGTGATCGCGGAACATACATACGTCCTTCTTTATATATACAGTATAGATATACAGTGCCTTGAAATAATATTCCATGCTGCGGTATTTTCTCCGGCCAAATACCGTAAGAGTGACTGAACTGAAGACATCTTGATGCATACTAAATGGACTGCTCTCCATTCAGAATGCATTAGAATAAAACTGATCAGTTCTTTTCCGGTATTGAGCCCCTAGGATGGAACTCAAAACCGGAAAAGAATAACGCTAGTGTGAAAGTACCATAAAGGCAATTGGTCACACATTTTTGCTTATTAATATCTATTAAAACCATGTATCATTTTATTTTCACTTTGCAAATAATTTCTACTTTCTGTTACTCTGCCACATAAAATCCCAATAAAATACATTAAAATTTGTGGGTGTAACATAAAAAAAGGTGGAAAACTTCAAGGGATATCAATAGTTTTTCAAGGCATTGAAATTATATAACTTGTAGTAATCATTTTTTGTATGATTTTGTCTCTGATATTGGCACACTCTTTTTCATAACACTGCTTCAGTTCATTGAGCTTTGTGTGCATTCATTTATTTATGCACAGCTTTCTTAAGGTCCCACTGCAGCATTTCAATTGGGAGGGGGTCTGGACTTTGACTAGGTAATAGCAACACTTGGATTTGTTTATTTTTTGAGCAATTCTGTTGTAGATTTGTTGGTGTGCTTGGTATCATTATGCTGTTGCAAAACTCAGTTTTGACCAAGCTTTAGCTGTTGTATAGATGGCCTCACATCTGACTCTAGAATACTTTGGCATACAGAGGAGTTCATGGTCAACTCAATGAATGCAAGGTGCTCAGGTCCTGTGATTACACAACAAGTCCAACTCATCACCCCTCCACCATCGTGCTTGACAGTTGTTATGAGGTGTTTGCACAGACATGCTCTTTTTGCCAAATGTGCTGTGCATCATGGTCTAGCATCTGCACTTTGTCTCATCTTCCAAAGAACAGGGTTCCAGAAGTCTTGTAATTTGTTCAGATGCAACTTTGATAACTTAAGCCGTGCTACCATGTTTTTGCTTTTTAAAGAAGGCTTTCACCTAGCAACTCTTCAAACAAGACACACTTGTTCAGTATTTAGGTAATGGTACTGTCATGATCTTGAAGATTTAACATGCTAACTGAGGCCTGTAGAGTCTTAGATGTACCTCTTGTTTTTTTGCAATTTCTCTGAGCATTGCATGGTTTATCTTGGAGTGGATTTGCTGGGAGATCTACTGTTGTCAACTGTCTTGACTGTTTTCCACTTGTGAATAATCTTTCTTACTATAGAATGATAAACTTCAAATTGTTTTGAAATGGCCTTATAATCATTCCCAAATTAAAGGGCAGCAACAATTGCTTCTGTAAGACCATTGCTGGTATTTTTCCTACTTGGCAATGTTTTAACTCATGGCTGAATGCTCCAGACCAGCAAACTGGCCAAACTTCTGCTTTTATAGAAGTGGTTACACTTGATGATGAATGAATCATTGGCATTTGATAAGCAGCACCTGGCTATTACTTAGCCTCTTATTATCGATGGAAGGATGTACTTAGTTTTTCACACAGAGCTTGGTTGTATTTATCCAATGTTAAGACCCTCTAAATACCAGATGTTCTTTTTATTATGTCCTGATACATAAAACTATAGAATCCAAAGAGGATGTACTGTGTTTGTTCTAATTTCTGCATATATATGTACCATGTACTTGTAAAGTAGAAAATTAGCGAAACAATAACCTCTTTTGACCACACCACTATATGCCATGATACAATAATTTAGAGTTTTAATATCTTTGTTCCTGGTTAGTAAGCTGTAGTTCCTAAATGATTATTTCCAAAAAGTATAGAAAATTGCTATTAACCCCTTCCTGAACCAGTAAACACAGAATATTATTCAGCTCTGGAATACCCACTTCTCCAACCCCAGCTCTCTCCTGCACTAGAAGTGGGAGCACTTTTTCTGCCATCTACTTTTCCTCTTTTTCCACATCATCTAATAGCGATGAGAATATGTCATCAGGAACATCCAGCTCATCCTCCCTCCTCATCTTGCTGACTTTTCTAGGACATGGAGACTTTGAAGGATGATTTGGAAGAAGTAAAGTCAGCAAAAGATGAGGATGGTCATCATTAAGACCTGGCCTAAGGGGTGCAGACTGGATGGTATTGGTTGGCACGCTGACACCGAAAAAATAAAGGCTTCCGTCTTATCGATATTCAATTACATAGTTTACGGCTGATGTAGGAGTAAGTAAATAAAGGAAACTGACGCAGAATAAGTCTCCCTGCACTCTTCCTCTCCAATATTCAGTGTTTCAGTAACACTGTCCCTAGCGCATGAGAGCTTGCCATGTCTCTCCCTATGCTCATTGCTTAACTCATAAGACAATGGCGGAGACCACGAGAGATGAGTGTTTTTTTTTTTTTTTTTTTTTTATATAGGGCTGTGACATCACAGGGGCTGGCTATCTGTGGATTGGCTGGCTGCACAGAATTATGGGTGATCTTGCCTACCATCACTATCTGTATGGCTGCTGATGTGGCCTACATAATGCTACTAATGCCTCACTCATCCATTTACTTGTATACAGTTTCTACATGGTTGAAATGTAAAACTTTTTTTGGGGGGTGTTTTGCTGATAAGAGCAAGACTTCAGGTTCATATACTCTCTGAACTACAGCTATACTTCAAATTAAGATTTATTATATGATTTTAATAAATATAATAAGTAGTATAGCAATATAATGTCCTTTTGTACTTATCTATACACAAAGGATAAAGAACATAATACACAAATACATCAACACTTCAACTGGAGTCCTAGTTACATCCAGAATGAAGGTACATACATCACTGATTGAGTTAACATCACCTGACAGCAATATCAGCTGGGAAGCCCTTTCCGTGAAAGAAATCAGAGTCTCGATCGGGAAAACACAGATTAGGTCCCTACACAAGGCACCCTCATAGGATGATCTTCTGACTTATTTCCTGAAGGGTTACAGCTTTATACAGATCAAACAAAAAACTCCATTCCCTAATGGAACGTAGTCAGCGCATGCACTCCATAATTGTCACTGTGTACATGTTGTTCATCTGCTATCACCACTGGCCGTTCCAAGGTCCGCAGTGAGTCAGAATCCCAAAACAACCTTGAGAAAGTAAGTAGACAAAGCCTTACTAAGCAGCATACATATTTCATTATTGAATCATTCCCGACGCTTTCTTATAGCTCAGGCTGATTGTGATGAATATACATTGCCTTGCTGCTGGTGACCCATCTTGCCACTGTTGTTGTCTGTCTGTCTGCCTACCATATCATTCTGTATGGCTCCTGCAGCCTGCATCATTCCACTTATGCCAATTTCCAATCATCATGTTTTGTATGGCTGCTGCTGCGGCCTGCATCATGCCACTAATGCCTCTTGCCAACCATCATGTTTCCCCAAGCCGCTTCTTAATTTTTTTTTTTATCTCACAACACCGGGTGTGTTTAAACACCATCTGCCCCTGATAAGGGACAATTTTTTGGGCTTGGGGAAGGGGGATGAGGAAAACAAATCATAAAAAATAAACGACATAAGAATTTTTCCTAAAAATGATGAGTTCTAGGAGGGGCAATTGGAGCAAATTTGGTTGGGCCCAAACTGATTCTGGTCCAAACCAAACTTTTTCAAAAACTCAGCGAACCTGACCTGAAACAAATCTCAACTAGTTCGCTCATCTATTTACCATTGTAGTTTTATAGTCCTTGGGAAAGTCATTGCATTTCTATTTATCCCTGCCACATGCAAGGCTTTATAGGAACTTCACTATGGCAGGCCTGGGAGCCTTCAAAAAGCCCAAGAATGCCATAGCAACTGAACACCTCTTTCAATCTCGTCAAGGGGGTTGCACATTTAGTCATCAGGAGCACCACGCTCCCACTTAATTACCACTCATATGACATGTATTGCAATTAGCCATAGCATCTGTTGAGTTAAAAGTTCATGATTGGGAAAAGTTTAAGCCCCATAATCTTTCTCTTGTGACCAGTGAGATTTCAAAATGTGCCTACTTTCACAGTAAATGGGTGAATTTGCACTTTTCACACAAATAAAGTCAAGAGAAAAAAACATGTGAATCAAAACTGATTCAACATTCAATGGAGTATGGTTGGGATATTGGGATATCATCAGATACTTAAAAATGGTGGTCTAAAGTTTTTAGTTCTTTATTCTTGCCTTTGGGAAAGTAGGGACACTAATGTGCAATACCACAGGTAGGGAAGGTATGCAAATGAGCTCTTAACAAGCTCTTCCTCTAATGCCACCAGATGTAAGGCAGCTATCCTATAAGTCAATGTTCAGACCTTTTCTTCAAGACCTTTTCTCTAAGCTGTCTGAGACAAAGGTCAAAAAAATAAATAATATTATGAGGTGCCAGGTGTCATTCATTAGATCACAGGTGAAGTAGAACAAGACATTTAGCAAGAACCTCTTTGTTTCTAATACACAGGCACTTGCACTCTTGGTTTCTAATGCTGCTAATTAAAAGAAACACGTATAGTCTCTATTCAGGTACTGCGCGATGCACTCCCTATACACCTCCACTATCTGTCAGTGCCCAAGAACTCACAGTATACAGTAACTGAAACACCCTCAGATTGCTAGTTACCTGATTCTGAGTCTTTGTCTATTCGACTGAATGTCCTGCGTCTTCTTTTTCTTATATTCTCACATCCAGAGTGAAAGGGATACGGGAGGCTGGACCCTATTGATTTTGCTGATATTGAGCTTGCCCCGGCACAGCTCAGTTTGAAAAGTCTGCGTACTCGGGCTCACACAGAGCGCTATGTGACGTCACAGTAAGAGCTACGGGTGACTAGGAGGACCAAAGTAACTGGCCGGGGCAAGCTCAATATCAGCAAAATCAATAGGGTCCAGCCTCCCGTATCCCCTTCACTCTGGATGTGAATAATGGATATCAGTCTCCTTGTTTTGTATTAAATTATCCCACTCTTACTGCTCTGTGTGTCTTTTATTCTTCCAAAAAGTGATTTTATAGATATGTAAATTACCTTGCTAAGGAGCCCAAGGGGTTGTCCCACGATCTGTTGTAGTCCAGCTGCGCCCATCGTTCCGGAGCCCAGCACCGCCTACCAGTTAATTTATTCACTGCACTTGCCCTGACGTCAATCCTTCTAAGCGCCATAATCTCACGTGTGCAGAGAGCCAGCGCATGCCCCGTTGGATCGATGAAGCCTGTGCCAGTAGTCCACACGAGCGCAGTCTACTGTGTACACTGCGCCTGCGCAAGATTACGGCGCTTGGAAGGAATGACGTCAGGGCAAGTGCAATGAATAAATTAAATGATAGGTGGTGCGGGGCTCCGGAACGATGGGCGCGGCTGTGCTCCAACAGATTGGGGGACAACCCCTTGGGCTCCTTAGCAAGGTAATTTACATAGCAATAACATCGCTTTTTGGAAGAATAAAAGACACACAGAGCAGTAAGAGTGGGATCATTTAATACAAAACAAGGAGACTGGTGGGCACATATAAATATCTCTTTAGGGTAAATCCTGGTGACAGAATCCCTTTAAGAATTACAGTACAATATCCCCCAAAGTCCATAATCCTGGTGCTCATCTTGATAAATTTAAAGAGAACATTAGAGAACACCTGGAAGAGCAAGGTAAGCATTTTTATGAGGGAAGTGTAATGAGAACATGTTAAGGCTCTACATCTAAGGCTACTTTCACACTGGTGTTTCTGGGTCCGCTTGTAAGATCCGTTTCAGGGCTCTCACAAGCGGACTAAAACAGATCAGTTCATCCACAATGCATTCTGAATGGATAAGGATCCATTCAGAATGCATCAATTTGGCTGTGTTTGGTCTCCATTGCATTTTTTAGGCGGTCGCTAAAACGCAGCTTGCAGCGTTTTGGTGTCCGCCTGACTATGCAGAGCCAAACGGATCAGTCCTGACTTACAATGTAAGTCAATGGGGAAAGATCCGTTTTTCACTGACACAATATGGTGCAATTAAAAACGGATCCGTCCCCCATTGACTTTCAATGTAAGTCAAGACGGATCCATTTGACTTAGACTTTTTTTTTAATGAATAATGCAAATGGATCCGTTATGAACGGATACAAGCGTTTGCATTATTGGTGCGGATCCGTCTGTGCAGATACAAGACAGATCCGCACCGAACGCCAGTGTGAAAGTAGCCTAAGGTGGTGTCACACACAGCTTTTTGTGGCAGTTTTTGATGCTGATTTTCAAGCCAAAGCAAGAAGTGGGATGGAAAGGGATGAGAATAATAAATTAAGGAATTATACTACTCGTTCTTGCTGGATCCACTTTTGGCTTTGTATAATCCTAAATTTCAAAAAACTACTCAGTTCTAAATCTTATTTTATTTTAATTTTTTTCCTGAGATGTCAACGATATGATGCAAATTCACCTACTCACTCAATAAAAATAGGTACATTTCAAAATATCACTGTCCTAGTCACAAAAAACAAAGTTTCTAGGGCTTTGAAGCACATACAATTAGGAATTACTGCTTACTACTGAACAGGAACAAACATTGTATTGCACTGTGTTATCTATTTCTCAGAACTCTTTCACATTTCATTTTAAAAGTAGGTTCAAAGCAGTCTGAAACACCAAGGTCCCTTTGTGGCATTTCTGACAATATCTTTTTATCATGGCTCTAGCCAGTAGTTTAAAGGATGAAATAATATCTAGATTCTTACAAACTATTTTATTTCCTGTGGATTGGAAGGAAAGCAGCACTAAGATATTCACGGATACAGGTATTTAAAGTGCTAATAATAATACATGGCAATTCAGTAAGTTGAAGGTAAGATGTTTACTATAATATGAAGCACATCCACTGTACAAGAACACAGGGTGAAGTGATATTCATCTTAAAAAAAAAAGATACATATCATGGATGAATTACCTCCCGCTATCTAGTCAGAGATCAGAAACATTTTGAATACAAGAATATTACTTCAAAAAAGCTCAAGTCCACTATTAGTGATAGAAGCCCCGCTGGCATATTAAGGATAATGCAACACCACATTTGCGTGTGTATTCTTATCCAAGTTTTTATTAAGTTTTAAATATAAAGTAAGCCAAAAAAGCACACATACAACAATGCCAATAAATTAAGAAAAACAATAGTTGTTTCCATATTTAAATACCACAATAAAGAAAAAGAGGAAAATTAAAAAAAAGGGGGCAAGAAGGGAGAACAAACAACACATACAGGAGTTACACATCATGGAAGTTGCAAAGGAATGGCTGCAAGCTGTGCAAAGGAACATAAAGTTTGAGTCATCAGATATGTGGAGGAGGGACTTCGAGCGGAGTATGATGGATCTAATCATCCACCCTCTGAGACAGTGCCACTTCAGCAGAAGAAGGTGTTTAAGAAGAAAGTGTTTAAGAAGTGATTTTTTTTTATATGCTGATCAAGAGAGATCAAACATAAAGGATACATTCCATATAATTGAGGACAAGGATCCCAGTTACTTACTGTATAATTTGGTGTACCGAATGCCAAAAACGGCATAATATATCACAATCCCATCATATGTGAGTCATTGTACCCTCTGCTAACCCACAAAACCAGCAGGTGAATACCACTTGTGAAGAAGTGCTGGGACCCTGTACCAACAAGTTTCTTGTGATTTGGTCATTATCACCATTTTGTGCAAAGGATAGAAACATACGTTCCATTGAAGAGGGAAAAACTTTTTATCCAGTAAACAAAGAGGGCCGGGGTTTTAATGAGTTCCCAGAGATGCCATGATGGAATTGAAGCCAGCGTTATTTGGAACCAGTGAAAAATGACAGAGAAGAAGCCCCAGGACGAAATAAAGGGGTGTTGGTAATAGGAGCAAGGGGACCTTTAGGGTCAATAAGAGATTCCCAAGACCCAAGGGCCGACAATACCATAAACATATGTGTAGAGGTGAATGACAGAGAACAAAGAGTAGAGGGAAAACCAGGTAATATCCATGGGAGTGCTACTAAGGAATGAATGATCTTGGACAATATGCACACAAGATTTTCAACTATCATGTCATAATTAGTGATGATTGAGCACCAAAGTATTCGGGTGTTCGTGTGCTCTACCGAGCACCTGAGTATAATGGAAGTCAATGGGAAACAACCAGGCACCCCCTGCTCGGAAGCGAAGAGAGTATTTGGTTCATAATAAAAGGTTAGAAATTGATGGATACCTTATCAAAATGGTTTGGAAACAGCAGTTAGAGGATAGCTAAATGCATCTTAGACTTCTATTACGTACAACATACAATCACACAAAGGCTACATGCCAAAAGCCAGGTATGTGCCAATTCTATCAATGAGACAGATGACAGTCAGCATACTTTACAATAACAGCTTTGTGCACTATGATATATTCCAAACCAGCTCTCATCTGATTGAGAACCAGTAAACCTCAAAGTTATTTTGCATCTGTTAGATGGCTTGGGTGGACCTGCACACCTCGATCAATATCATTAGGGCAACAAAAACATAATATTTAGAAACCTTTCTATACAGTTTTGTCATGTAAAATCTAATTTGCATAAACACGGAATTATGGGATAGACATGCAAATGAGCAGAATCTGCCTTATTTTTCAGCTGTCATAAGACTATGAAAACCAATAGATGGCGCTATGGAATTATGAACAGCGCCCTCTATTGGTTTTACAGTCTTATGAAAAGTCTAATATTCTTGTCAGAAGACTATGAAATCAATAGAGGGCGCTGTTCATAAGTCAATAGCGCCCTCTATTGGTTTCATAGTCTTCTGACAAGAATATTAGACTGATTCTTATGACAAGTTTATTAGTGTAGCCTTTTGCATGGAAAATTTGTGATTAGAATATTTGCGTTCTACGCTAGGATGATATCTTGTGGCTTGTATATACCTGGCTTTTGGCATATAGCCTTTGAGTGGTTGTCTATTGTACGTCGTACATAATAGGAGTCTAATACGCATCCAGCTATCCTCTTAATGCTGTTGCCAACCATTTTGATGGGGTTTCCATCAATTTCTAACATTCTTTTATGAACCAGACACCCTCTTGTCTTCCGAGCAGGGGGTGCCTGGTCGTCTCCCATTGACTTCCATTATATTAAATTGTATTCGAGCACCCAAATTATTTGGCCGAGCACTCGGATCTGCCGAACATAGCGATGCTCGAGCCGAACAGGTATTCGGCCGAGCATGCTCGCTTATCACTAGTCATAATATATACTAAAGACTGACATATCTAGGTAGTAGATTCATTTTGAGAATACTGATTCTCCTAAACTGCAAGAATTCTTCTGTAAGCCAGGACTGAAAATCCTGTTGAAACGTTTTAGAAGAGGGACAAAATGATTCTGAAATAAGTGGGACAAATCCAAAGATAACCTAATACCCAAATAAGAAATGCCTGTTGAGGGCCAAGCAAAAAGAAATGTAGCTTTAGAACAGTTACAGTGATCTTAGGAAGAAAACCATTCAAAGTTTCAGATTTGGCTATGTTGATCTTAAAATTTGACCAAGCCCCAAAACATGAAATTTCTCTTAATAAGTAAAGAAATAAGGGGATTGGTAATAAAAAGCATAGGCAGAACACATATTCATGTCTACGGATAGGGACTCTGGTGATAACCCGATAGTTCTGAATTTTAGTCATAAGATGTTCCATTACTAAAACATAAAGGATGGGGGAAAGGGGGAAAGTACTATTATGGAAATTTAAAAAAAAGAGGAAAGAAAGCAATTAATCTTGATCCAAGCAGAGAGGGAATCATACAAACACATCATTTTTGTGGAAAGCCACAGGCCCACACAAATATGTGAAAGAATTGCACGCAAAGAAGGGCAGGAAATCTGGTAAAATGTAGAGTTGAGCGGACACCTGGATGTTCGCGTTCGTTGGGTTTGGCCGTACTTCACAAAAAAGTTCGAGTTCGGGACCCGAACTTGAGCCGAACTTGACTATTGAAGTCAATGGGGACCCGAACTTTTGAGCACTAAAATGGCTCTAAAAATGTCATGGAAAAGGGCTAGAGAGCTGCAAATGCCAGCAAAACATGGTTAAGAGCATGGCAAGTGCTCTGCAAACAAATGTGGATAGTGAAATGACTTCAAATAACAACATAAAATACGTAAAAATAAAAAATTATAATCTTGATCTAGGAGGAGGAGGTCCATATGGAGTAGGAGGCTGAGGAGGCAGTCGATGTGGCGGTGTAGGTGGAAGCGGCGGTGGAGGAGGAGGTAACCTACACTGCTTTTTGGTTTTAATTTTAATTGAAATTTTTTTAAATTAGGGTACACCCCAAAACATTGGGAAATATAACCTGTGGTAACCCCCTCCAGCCATGCTAAACAAACGTTCAGACAATACACTGGCTGCAGGGCAGGCCAGCACCTCCAAGGCGTAAAGGGCAAGCTCAGGCCATGTGCCCAATTTGGAGACCCAGAAGTTGAAGGGGGCAGACCCATTAGTCAGTACATGTAGGCGTGTGCACACATACTGCCCCACCATGTCGCACGTCCCCGTGATGTTCACGATCCAATTGGATATCTTCTCTATCTATTTTCAATGTTCTTTTCTGCGCCTACCATGTTGATCACAGTTAGCGGCGAATCAGGGTTCCACGCCGGAGAGGGAGCATGAGAAAGGGATACCACATCCAAGGGAGGATAATTGTTTGAAATTAAATGTGATCGAGCTTTAAAGTGGGACAAATTATTGAAGTGCAAATGTGGGACAAGTTGTTAGGCCTCTTTCACATGGGCGAGATTACCGCACAGGTGCAATGCGTGAGGTGAATGCATTGCACCCGCACTGAATCCGGACCCATTCATTTCTATGGGGCTGTGCACATGAGCAGTGATTTTCACACATCATTGGGCGTTGAGTGAAAATCGCAGCATGCTCTACTTTGTGCGTTTTTCACGCAACGCAGGCCCCATAGAAGTGAATGGGGCTGCGTGAAAATCGCAAGCATCCGCACGGTTGCTAGGAGACGATCGAGATGGGGACCCGATCATTATTATTTTCCCTTATAACATGGTTAGAAGGGAAAATAATAGCATTCTTAATACAGAACGTTTAGTAAAATAGGGCTGGAGGGGTTAAAAAAAATTTTTTTAAATTTTTAACTCACCTTAATCCGCTTGTTCGCGCAGCCCTGCTTCTCTTCTGTCTTCATCTTTGCTGTGCAGTAGGAAAGGGACCTGTGGTGACATCACTGAGCTCATCACACGGTCCGTCACATGATCCATCACCATGGTGATGGATCATATTGTGGACCATGTGATGAGCGCAGTGATGTCATCAAAGGTCCTTTACCCAGGTCCTGAAGAAAGAAGAGAAGTCGGGCTGCGCAAACAAGTGGATTAAGGTAGGTTACATTTTTTTTTTTTTTAGAGACCTTAATTTGTTTTTGAGGTGTCTACTCAACTGCAGCTCATGCTTTGCACTTAGATGCCTGGTCATGCAGGTTGTGCTCAGGTTGACAACGTTTATGCCTCGCTTCAGGCTCTGATTGCACAGCGTGCAAACCACTCGTGTCTTGTCGTCAGCACATTGTCTGAAGAACTGCCAAGACAGGGAACGCCTTGGAGCTGGTTTTAGTGTGCTCGGTCCCTTGCTGCAGTGGGCAGTAGCAGGCGTACTGTCTAGGGGATGGCCGCTCCGCTTTGCACCCTTCTCCGACCAAATAACACTGAAGGTTCTGTCACATGAGAAAGGTGTTTCACTTGGGCGTGTAGCTGGCACAGATCGACCACGTTCTCTCCATGCAACAGGAGCGCCACCAGCAGCACCACGACCGGGGCCACGTCCTTTATTTGACGCTCTCCTCATATTTCTAAAATTTAGGATCTTGCCCTAAAAAGGTGTTTAATTAATAGTAGAATAGAACGACAGTATGTAAAGTATGTAAAGAGTGTATCTCACACGGCCTGAACCAGACTAGGCCTCAATTAAAGATTTATTTACCCAAAATGGCTGTATTTCAAATGCCTGAATCAAACCCCTGTATGTAAAACGCGTGTATCTCACACTGACAGATGCAGTAAAGGCTGCAAAATTTGTTTTTTGCTCAAAATGGGTGTTTTTTTTATAACAGAATAGAACACCAGTATCTAATGTGTGTATTTCACACTGGCAGATGCAGCAAAGGCCACAGATTTATTATTTTGCCCAAAATGTGTGGTTTTTTTATAACAGAATATAACAACAGTATGTAACACGTGTATTTCACACTGACAGATGCAGCAAAGGCCGCAAATTACATTTTTTGCCAAAATGGGTGTTTTTTAAACACCAGTATCTAATGCGTGTATCTCACACTGACAGATGAAGCATAGGCCCCTGATGTAGGGTATTGCCAAAAATGGGTGTTTTATTAAACCCAGAATATTATTGCACTATTTCAAGCTTGTATGTCACACTAACAAATGTTGCATAGGCCCCAGATGTAGGATATTGCCAAAATGGGTGTTATTTTAAACCCAGAATATTATTGCAGTATTTCAAGCTTGTATCTCACACTGACAGATGCAGCATAGGCTGCAAAATTAAGTATTTTGCCCAAAATGGGTGGTTTTTTTAATAACAGAATAGAACACCAGTATCTAACGCATGTATCTCACACTGACAGATGCAGCAAAGGCTGCAAATTTATTTTTTTTGTCCAAAATTGGTGTTTTTTTAAACCCAGAAAATTATTAAAGTATTTCAAGCTTGTCTTTCACACTGACAAATGCTGCAAAGGCGCCAGATGTAGGGTATTGCCAAAAAAGGGTGTTTTTTTTAAACCAGAAAATTATTGAAGTATTTTAAGCTTGTTTTACACACTGACAAATGCTGCAAAATCACCAGATGTAGGGTATTGCCAAAAATGGGTGTTTTTTTAAACCCAGAATATTATTGCAGTATTTCTAGCTTGTATGTCACACTAACAAATGCAGCATAGGCCCCAGATGTAGGGTATTGCCAAAAATGGGTGTTTTTTAAACCCAGAAAATTATTGAAGTATTTCAAGATCGGATTTCACACTGACAAATGCTGCAAAGGCCCCAGATGTAGTGTATTGCAAAAATGATGAGGGGGTGATTTTTTTAAACCCAGAAAATTATTGAAGTACTGCAAGCTTCTATTTCACACTGACAAATGCTGCTAAGGCACCAGATGTAGGATATTGCCAAAGATGGGTGTTTTTTTTAAGCTTGGATTTGAATGTCACAAATGCACATATGCTGTGCTGGTTCACTGAGCTTGCATAAAATGGCCGCTGCCGCCCACCTAACTAACAGACGGATAAAAGTTATTTTTCTGTATCACTGGGCTCAGGGCAGGGTAAAAAGATTGTGCACTGCACCCACAAAACTAAATCTATGTAGATCGCTGAGTTAACAAGCACTTCAGATTAAAGATTATTTCCTATTCTCTCCCTCACAGCAGCAGCATCCTATCCCTACACTAAGCACAGCAGAGTGACGTGCAGCGCTACCTGACTCCAGCTTATATAGAGGCTGGGTGACATGCTGCACTGGCCAATCACAGCCATGCAATTAGTAGGCATGGCTGTGATGGCTTCTAAGGGCACAAGAGTAAAATGCTTGTTGATTGGCTGCTCTGCAGCCTTTCAAAAAGCACCAATAAATCGCCGAACACCCTAGTAAAATGCCTTCTCTTCATCAAGGGAATGAACCATAAAAGTTAGATGAAAGGTCTTGAGTGTTATCACAAGCCTCCTTTTTTGGCACAAATTCCACCAGGTCTGAGCTTCACATGTATTTTAGTATCAACATTTGAAGGGGAAATCTTGCACATACCTGTAAATTTTTACCAGGTTTAGGAATTACTACAATATGCACCTAATTGTATTGGGCTGGGAAAGTAAACTCTATTAGAGATGGCCTTGCGGTTCGCCCTGTGGTCGTTTCGTGGCGAACTTTGCGCATTTGCGATTTGCCGAACATGCAAACAAATGGCGATATTCACATCCGCCATATTCTTTTGCATTGCGCCGAACTTTGACCCATGACACATCCATCAGGTGGGACAGGACAGCCAATTGAGACGTTTCAGCACATGGACACACCCCCAACCCTATAACCGAACCCGATGTGGCAGCCATTTTACATTATGTGTTTTGCCAGTGTAGGGAGAGGTTGCATTTTGGAACAGGGACAGGCTGTTATGAACTTAGGGACACCAAACACTAGCTATTAGGGCCACAAAAGTCCTTTTAAGGACTAGTAATGTTGTGCTATCGATAGGTGTGATACACAGAGGGGTGTGATATATTTAGAATATACTTTGTAACTTAGAAAGTATATTATAGTGCATTTGTATGCTTCCAAAAAATACTGATTGAGGCATGCCATATATCAGCTTCCACAAAATAGTGGTAGAGGTTTTCCATATACCTGTGTCGACAAAATTACTGCTTGAGGGTGATATACCAGCTTCAACTAACAACTGATTGAGTCCTGCCTTATATCAGCTTCCACAAAATAGTGGTAGAGGTTTTCCATATACCTGCGTCCACAAAAAACAGATTGCGGATTTTGATATACCTGCTTCAACTAACAACTGATTTAGACCTGCCATATACAGTCAGGTCCATAAATATTGGGACATCGACACAATTCTAACATTTTTGGCTCTATACACCACCACAATGGATTTGAAATGAAACAAACAAGATGTGCTTTAACTGCAGACTGTCAGCTTTAATTTGAGGATATTTACATCCAAATCAGATGAACGGTGTAGGAATTACAACAGTTTGATTCTGTGCCTCCCACTTGTTAAGGGACCAAAAGTAATGGGACGATTGGCTTCTCAGCTGTTCCATGGCCAGGTGTGTGTTATTCCCTCATTATCCCAATTACAATGAGCAGATAAAAGGTCCAGAGTTCATTTCAAGTCTGTTATTTGCATTTGGAATCTGTTGCTGTCAACTCTCAAGATGAGATCCAAAGAGCTGTCACTATCAGTGAAACAAGCCATCATTAGGCTGATAAAACAAAACAAACCCATCAGAGATATAGCAAAAACATTAGGCGTGGCCAAAACAATTGTTTGGAACATTCTTAAAAAGAAGGAATGAACCGGTGAGCTCAGCAACACCAAAAGACCCGGAAGACCATGGAAAACAACTGTGGTGGATGACCAAAGAATTCTTTCCCTGGTGAAGAAAACACCCTTCACAACAGTTGGCCAGATCAAGAACACTCTCCAGGAGGTAGGTGTATGTGTGTCAAAGTCAACAATCAAGAGAAGACTTCACCAGAGTGAATACAGAGGGTTCACCACAAGATGTAAACCATTGGTGAGCCTCAAAAACAGGAAGGCCAGATTAGAGTTTGCCAAATGACATCTAAAAAAGCCTTCACAGTTCTGGAACAACATCCTATGGACAGATGACACCAAGATCAACTTGTACCAGAGTGATAGGAAGAGAAGAGTATGGAGAAGGAAAGGAACTGCTCATGATCCTAAGCATACCACCTCATCAGTGAAGCATGGTGGTGGTAGTGTCATGTTGTGGGCATGTATGGCTGTCAATGGAACTGGTTCTCTTGTATTTATTGATGATGTGACTGCTGACAAAAGCAGCAGGATGAATTCTGAAGTGTTTCGGGCAATATTATCTGCTCATATTCAGCCAAATGCTTCAGAATTAATTGGATGGCGCTTCACAGTGCAGATGGACAATGACCTAAAGCATTCTGCAAAAGCAACTAAAGAGTTTTTTAAGGGAAAGAAGTGGAATGTTCTGCAATGGCCAAGTCAATCACCTGAGCTGAATCCGATTGAGAATGCTTTTCACTTGCTGAAGACAAAACTGAAGAGAAAATGCCCCAAGAACAAGCAGGAACTGAAGACAGTTGCAGTAGAGGCCTGGTAGAGCATCACCAGGGATGAAACCCAGGATCTGGTGATGTCTATGCGTTCCAGACTTCAGGCTGTAATTGACTGCAAAGGATTTGCAACCAAGTATTAAAAAGTGTAAGTTTGATTTATGATTATTATTATTATGTCCCATTACTTTTGGTCATTTAACAAGTGGGAAGCACATATGCAAACTGTTGTAATTCCTACACCGTTCACCTGATTTGGATGTAGATACCCTCAAATTAAAGCTGACAGTCTGTAGTTAAAGCACATCTTGTTTGTTTCATTTCAAATCCATTGTGGTGGTGTATAGAGCCAAAAATGTTAGAATTGTGTCGATGTCCCAATATTTATGAACCTGACTGTATCAGCTTCCACAAATACTGCTCTTCTCTAGGGACTTTGGCACAGGGTCATTTTGAAAATGACAGGCAGAGGAAGAGGTAGGCCGTTCCACAGGGGTGGTAGGGGTCGGGCAGGTGCACCAGGCCAGAGCCTAAGTGGGAAGTTGGAGAAGGTACGTGCGATTATGTCAAAGGACACACCACAGTCGGTTGAGTAGCTCACTCAGCCTTCTGCTTCTGCACCCTCCTCATCCTCTGCTTCTGCCCCCTCCTCACTCTCTGCTGTGTGCACCCCCAAAGACACCACCACCAACACCACCATAGCTCCTTCACTCGAGTCAGAGGAATTATTTTCCCATCCATTCCCAGACCTTACCAATGCGCAGCCATTCTTGGCATCGGATAAGGAAGAGGAGGTAGCAACGGCCACCACCCAGCGGTCTGACGACAGTACCCAGATCAGCCCAAGGAGGTTGGTCCCCGCTGTTGCTGCCTACTCCGAGATCTCTAATGTCAGCAGTGGTGAAGGTAACGATGATGACGTGTTGATGGACATCACGTGGGTGCCCACAAGAGAGGAGGGAAGTTCAGAGGGAGAGACGGAGCAGCAGATAGGGAGGAGAAGTAGGAGAAGGAGGAGAAGCAGGCAGAACTCGCAGTGCACACGAGGCAAAAAGCAGACTGCAAATGTATCTGGAGCGAGCCATCCACCATGCACGGTCACATCTTGATCTCCCAGGACGCTGGCACATGGCTCTGCAGTGTGTGCTTTTTATAACATGTCAGCTGCTGACAATAGTGTTGCCATCTGCAGCCTGTGATGTCAACGCATAAGTATCGGTAAGCCCAACACTCACTTAGGGACAACCGCCTAAGGAAAGGACCTGGCCTTCCATCACCGAGCCCAGTGGGAGCAACCCCGTCAGAACCCACAAAGCCATATTCCCAGCACTCCACATCCTGTCTCTTCTCCTTCTCCTCTCTCCTTCCATTTGTCCTCCACTCCACCTTCCACCGTGCAGTCATCGCATTCATCTGGCCCAAATGTTCGAGCGTAAAAAAATTATGACGCCGTATACTACTCTTGCCCAACGGTTGACTGCTGGCTTGTCGAAACTGCTAGCCCGCCAACTACTGCCATATAAATTGTGGCCATTGGCACACTGCAATGGAAGGTCCCCGGAAGGAAATATTTCTCCCAGAAGGGCATCCCTGAACTATATGGCCACGTTCAGCAGCAAGTTAATATATCTCTGGCACAGAGTGGAAAACCACAGACATGTGGTCTAGCAAACACGGGCAGGGAAGTACATAACTTTTACTGCCTACTGGGTGAACCTTCTGACTGCCATCAAGCATGTAACCTGTGGCACCCGTGTGGATTTAGTCTTACCGCCACGGATTGCATGCAGGCCGGCCTCTTTTTCTTTTCCTCCTACTCCATCCTCCGTCTCCTCATCGGCTGACTCCTCCTTTTCCACTGCTACCGCCTCTTCCGCTGCACCCCCCAAGCTCCCCAGAACCTATTTGTTGTGCCAGGTGAGACGTTGCCATGCTGTGCTGCGGCTGTTGTGCCTAGAAGCCAAGAGACATACCGGTCCTGCAGTGCTTTCTGCTCTGCGGTCACAGGCCAATCAGTGGCTAACCCCGCTCAATTTGACAGTTGGTAAAGTGGTATGCGACAACACAGTGCCAATCTGCTGAGCACGCTGAAACAGGGCAAAATGACACACGTGCCGTGCATGGCACAAGTCCTGAACTTAGTAGTGCAGCGATTGATTGCCAAATACCCCGTGTCGAGGACATCTTGCGGCAGGCCAGGAAAATCTCTGGCAATTTTAAAAGATCTTTCATGGCCATGGCTCGCCTTTCTGACGTTTAGCTGCGACACCACTTTCCCGTTAGACGTCTGATTTGTGACTGCCCGACGCAGTATATGCTTGAGAGACTGCTCCAGCAGAAACATGCCGTTAACGACTACCTATACGAACTCTGTGGCAGGACAGGTTCTGGGGAGCTTGGTTTCTTTTCACCATGCCAGTGGCTGCTCATGAATGAATGTGCAATGTGCATGTGAGAGATATTTCTATGCTGTCCATATGTACATGCTACAGACATAGTGCTGTGATGTTACAACAATACTTAGTGCACCAATCAGTCATATCTATTTAGAACTGATAAAAAGTGAAGTTGTAGGTGTTGTAGGTATGGCGAAAAAGATATTTGCATCATAAGTGTTTTTTTTCGCAATCGCGAATATTTTATAACACTCTATCTGCATATAAAATGATTGGTCTGATATGCATGTGAAATGTAATCAAATACACTGGAGTAATGGGAAATTACTTACAGTGATCTTCCTCACTGTCGCGAAATTTGCTTCCAACCATCTTTTCCAATCGCATCAAACTTCGGGTAGTTCCAACCAGTTGCTAGACTAGGCCACACCCTTTTGCGCATGCACATTATATGAAATTTAACTATGCGATTTTGGCATTGAAAAAAAAAAAATGAACGTAGATAGCTGCACATTTTTATACATAAAGCCGAAAGGAAAGAACGTTTTTCTAGGCTCCAGCAGGGCACATTATTTTTATAGTTTCCCTTTAAGAAGCATAAAAATGGCCCATGATTAAAATACATATTTTTTGTGGGAATTTTTGCCAATGACCCCCCTCTGGTATGTCACTGATATGTCACTGACCATTTTGTGGGACTATTTGTGCACTTCTAGTAAGTATTTGGTGGCTGCAAATATGACCTGAAGGTTTTCCAGGTTCGCCTGCTATTAAAGTCAATGGGCGCGATGCTAACGCGCGGTTCGCGAACATTTGATCGCAAACGCGCGTTCGCGAATTGTCCCGGCCAATGATCGTCCATCACTAAACTCCACTATCACTGTATTAAAGGCCCGAAGCAAGAAAGTGGTTAGAGAAGTGAAGAATAATTTGTAAAACTGATGCTCCCCCTAGCACAGGGCAAGGTCTGTTTACTTACTGCTGGTGACATATCAGGCTTCTCCTCACTATGCTAGGTGGAGACCTCTGCCTAGCAGTGAGCCCGGTGACATCACCAACACAAATGTGGCGGTCTGAAGAGCTGCTCTTGGCTGTTCCCACATCGAAGACAGCCTAGGGCATGTCATGCATTTTCATAAGTGTACAGTCTTATCTGAAGATATTATAATCTAAATATCATTGCCTTTAAGAGTAAAGTCAGACTGAACCAGAGTCTAATATTTCTCTATAGAATTGAAATAGGCCAAGATGAGTTCATGCTGAGTTCAATTTGGGTAACATGTTTGTAACGGACATAGAATGTATTGTCTCTTAGACATTTTTGTGAGCAGATGTAGTGCATCTGTTAATACTATAATACAGACATAGTTGAGTAAATATGACAATCGCACTCCAATTTCAATGCAGAAAGGTAGTTATTTTATTAGAATAGGCAACTTCACAATACGATGTGACGTTTCGGTCCAAACGTTACCTTTATCAAACACTGTGAGAAAAGGTAGCATATATAGAAATAAGATACATGTAAAATACATGTGGACTGAGAAATGCATATAGTAATAATATAGATATAATTGATATTAATATCTCATAGGTCACACTATCATACAACTTGGAATAACAATGGTTCTTAGACACTTCATATATGGCATAAAAAATGGTCACAAGGTCTATTATATCCTAGCGAGCATAATGTAGAAAACAAATAGCGTAGTATCTGCCAGGGGTCTCTGCAGGTGACAAAGCGGCACATACAGATTTTCATGACATATAGACAAATAGCAAACAGATATGAAGCTGTAGGAAATTAAGGAAAATGTACTCTTTATGATTTTACCTCATCTTGAAATGGTATTCTAGGTGGAAAAAAACAGATAGTTCAAGGATCGGGTGCACCTTCACTTACCAGGTTGCCAGGTGCAGATAGTGAGCAGGAAAGATAGATGGAAAACTTCACCCCAGAAAAGCTGCTGTTGGACTGAAGGGATGCTGGGTTTAAAAAGACCGGGGACAGGAAGTAGGTGGGAGGGGCCTAGCATCGGCATCTAATTATACAATATTGATTAAATAGTTAGGTGATGGATTGGGAACCAAAGGAATACGAAAAGGAAGCCCAGAATATAAACCAGTAATCACTGGTGTGGTAGAATGTACGGGCCAGGACAGGGAGACATCGGTGCCAGTGTGCGTTCCACTGTGGAACGCGACCGGAAGAGGAAGGGGTCGCGGCCCACAGTGGAAGGAGAGAAAGAGGCAGGATACCAATGCATTCCAGCTTGGAGCGCATCAGAGGAGTAGATGCCGATGTATGCAATGGGCCGGAAGCGCAACATAGGCGCATCAGTGGGCCGGAGGATAAGTGCAGCAGAGGGCCGGAAGACCTACAGACATGTATCTGTGAGAGATAACCATTTAAATAGCAATGTATTATTTTACTTCCTTACAAAGTCATTAAGGAAGTAAATGCCTTAGGGGAAACATTAACATAGAATGTGTCGGCAGATAAGAACCATTTGGCCCATCTAGTCTGCCCAATATATCTGAATCCTATGAATAGTCCCTGGCCCTATCTTATATGAAGGATAGCCTTATGCCTATCCCATGCATGCTTAAACCCCTTCACTGTATTTGCAGCTACCACTTCTGCAGGAAGGCTATTCCATGCATCCACTACTCTCTCAGTAAAGTAATACTTCCTTATATTACTTTTAAACCTTTGCCCCTCTAATTTAAAACTGTGTCCTCTTGTGGTAGTTTTTCTTCTTTGAAATATGCTCTCCTCCTTTACCGAGTTGATTCCCTTTATGTATTTAAAAGTTTCTATCATATCCCCTCTGTCTCTTCTTTCTTCCAAGCTATACATATTAAGGTCCTTTAACCTTTCCTGGTAAGTTTTATCCTGCAATCCATGTACTAGTTTAGTAGCTCTTCTCTGAACTCTCTCTAGAGTATCTATATCCTTCTGGAGATATGGCCTCCAGTACTGCGCACAATACTCCAAGTGAGGTCTCACCAGTGTTCTGTACAGCGGCATAAGCACTTCACTCTTTCTACTGCTTATACCTCTCCCTATACATCTAA
The DNA here is from genome assembly GCF_905171765.1 of Bufo bufo. NCBI lineage: Eukaryota > Metazoa > Chordata > Amphibia > Anura > Bufonidae > Bufo > Bufo bufo. Next base: position 695,178,536 of record NC_053389.1, read on the forward strand.
GCATTCTGCTGGCATTTCGTGCTGCCCTATTACATTGTCTTCCCACCTTTAAGTCTTCTGAAATAATTACTCCTAAATCCCTTTCCTCAGATTCTGAGGTCAGGACTGTGTCAAATATTCTATATTCTGCCCTTGGGTTTTTACGCCCCAGGTGCATTATCTTGCACTTATCCACATTAAATTTCATTTGCCAGAGTTCTGACCATTCTTCTAGTTTTCCTAAATCCTTTTCCATTTGGCGTTTCCCTCCAGGAACATCAACCCTTTTACAACCCTGTTACATTTGGTGTGCATTGTCCAATTCATGTATGCATGATTATATTCTATATATTTCTGTGTGGTATATTTAGATATGCAACATATCTTTACCAATGATTTATATAATATGTCATCTATGTGTAACAGTGTGTCGATATATATATATATATATATATACACTGCTCAAAAAAATAAAGGGAACACTTAAACAACACAATGTAACTCCAAGTCAATCACACTTCTGTGAAATCAAACTGTCCACTTAGGAAGCAACACTGAGTGACAATCAATTTCACATGCTGTTGTGCAAATGAGATAGACAACAGGTGGAAATTATAGGCAATTAGCAAGACACCCCCAATAAAGGAGTGGTTCTACAGGTGGTGACCTGACCACTTCTCAGTTCCTATGCTTCCTGGCTGATGTTTTGGTCACTTTTGAATGCTGCCGGTGCTTTCACTCTAGTGGTAGCATGAGACAGAGTCTATAACCCACACAAGTGGCTCAGGTAGTGCAGCTTATCCAGGATGGCACATCAATGCGAGCTCTGGCAAGAAGGTTTGCTGTGTCTGTCAGCGTAGTGTCCAGAGCATGGAGGCGCTACCAGGAGACAGGCCAGTACATCAGGAGACGTGGAGGAGGCCGTAGGAGGGCAACAACCCAGCAGCAGGGCCGCTACCTCTGCCTTTGTGCAAGGAGGAACAGGAGGAGCACTGCCAGAGCCCTGCAAAATGACCTCCAGCAGGCCACAAATGTGCATGTGTCTGCTCAAACGGTCAGAAACAGACTCCATGAGGGTAATATGAGGGCCCGACGTCCACAGGTGGGGGTTGTGCTTACAGCCCAACACCGTGCAGGACGTTTGGCATTTGCCAGAACACCAAGATTGGCAAATTTGCCACTGGCGCCCTGTGCTCTTCACAGATGAAAGCAGGTTCACACTGAGCACATGTGACAGACGTGACATAGTCTGGAGATGCTGTGGAGAACGTTCTGCTGCCTGCAACATCCTCCAGCATGACCGGTTTGGCATTGGGTCAGTAATGGTGTGGGGTGGCATTTCTTTGGAGGGCCGCACAGCCCTCCATGTGCTCACCAGAGGTAGCCTGACTGCCATTAGGTACCGAGATGAGATACTCAGACCCCTTGTGGGATCATATCCTGGTGCGGTTGGCCCTGGGTTCCTCCTAATTAGGGTTGTCCCGATACCACTTTTTTAGGACCGAGTACAAGTACCGATACTTTTTTTCAAGTAGTCACCGATACCGAATACCGATACTTTTTTTAAATGTCATGTGACCGTTTTGGGGGATCTGTGGATGACGCACTGTCATGTGGGGGATCTGTGGATGGCACTGTTATGGGGGACCTGTGGATGGCACTGTTATGGGGGACCTGTGGATGGCACTGTTATGGGGGATCTGTGGATGGCACTGTTATGGGGGATCTGTGGATGGCACTGTTATGGGGGATCTGTGGATGGCACTGTTATGGGGGATCTGTGGATGGCACTGTTATGGGGATCTGTGGATGGCACTGTTATGGGGATCTGTGGATGGCACTGTTATGGGGGATCTGTGGATGGCACTGTTATGGGGATCTGTGGATGACACTGTTATGGGGATCTGTGGATGGCACTGTTATGGGGGATCTGTGGATGGCACTGTTATGGGGGATCTGTGGATGGCACTGTTATGGGGGATCTGTGGATGGCACTGTTATGGGGGATCTGTGGATGGCGCTGTTATGGGGATCTGTGGATGGCGCTGTTATGGGGGATCTGTGGATGGCACTGTTATGGGGGATCTGTGGATGGCACTGTTATGGGGATCTGTGGATGGCACTGTTATGGGGGATCTGTGGATGGCACTGTTATGGGGATCTGTGGATGGTACTGCTATGGGGATCTGTGGATGGCACTGTTATGGGGGATCTGTGGATGGCACTGTTATGGGGATCTGTGGATGGTACTGCTATGGGGTGGGATATCTGTGGATGGCATTGTTATGGGGTGGGGGGATCTGAGGATGGCATTGTTATTTGGTGGGGGATCTGTGGATGGTGCTGTTATAGGGGATCTGTGGATGGAACTGTTATGGGGAGGATCTGTGGATGACACTGCTATATGTCATCCACAGATCCCCCTCATAACAGTGTCCCCCAATACACCGGGCCCCGCCGCTCACCAAAGTATTTATAAACGTGAATCCTTATCCTGTTTACTAACGCTGCCCTCTCCCATGTTCCCCTGTATCCCCCTGTATCCCCACAGCACTTACTTAAGCTTCCATAGCAGGCAGAGCGGACGGCACCAGTAACGTCACTCACTGACGTCGCGCGTCTGCTCCGCCTGCTTCACTCATAAAGTGGGCGGAGCAGGCGCTCTACGTCAGTGAGTGACGTTACTGGTGCCGTCTGCTCTGCCTGCTATGGAAGCTTAAGTAAGTGCTGTGGGGATACAGGGGGGACATGGGAACATGGGAGAGGGCAGCGTTAGTAAACAGGATAAGGATTCACGTTTATAAATACTTTGGTGAGCGGCGGGGCCCGGTGTAAGAGTACAGTGACTGCACCGGGCCCCGCCCATAGTTACGCCCATAGTATTCTATTTATGTATCGGGGCGGGGTATCGGCGGCTGAGTACCGCCGAGAAAACTCGGAATCGGTCCCGATACCGATACTAGTATCGGTATCGGGACAACCCTACTCCTAATGCAAGACAATGCTAGACCTCATGTGGCTGGAGTGTGTCAACAGTTCCTGCAAGATGAAGGCATTGATGCTATGGACTGGCCCGCCCGTTCCCCAGACCTGAATCCAATTGAGCACATCTGGGACATCATGTCTCGCTCTATCCACCAACGTCACATTGCACCAAAGACTGTCCAGGAGTTGGCAGATGCTTTAGTCCAGGTCTGGGAGGAGATCCCTCAGGAGACCGTCCGCCACCTCATCAGGAGCATGCACAGGCGTTGTAGGGAGGTCATACAGGCACGTGGAGGCCACACACACTACTGAGCCTCATTTTGACTTGTTTTAAGGACATTACATCAAAGTTGGATCAGCCTGTAGTGTGTTTTTCCACTTTAATTTTGAGGGTGACTCCAAATCCAGACCTCCATGGGTTAAAAAATTTGATTTCCATTTTTTTTTTGTGTGATTTTGTTGTCAGCACATTCAACTATGTAAAGAACAAAGTATTTCAGAAGAATATTTAATTAATTCAGATCTAGGATGTGTTATTTGTGTGTTCCCTTTATTTTTTTGAGCAGTGTATATATATATATGTGTGTGTATATATATATATATATATATATATATATCATTTAGAATATATATTTTATGTCATGTTTTTTTCACTGAATGGATATAACCTTAGAAGGTTTAGAAAGTATTGAAGTTATCTTCCTACTAATTGGGTTTCATGAGGAGAGCTGAATATTATTAGTCATCCATGTGGACGAGTTAAATATGTGAACCCGGATGCCAAGTAAAAGGCCCATTGTCCATTATCATGAATTAAAAAAAGATGGTAGAAGATAGTGACTCCAACATGTCTAGATTATGGATAAGTAAAATGTCAGGAAGAAACCCTTAATACTGATATATATTGGAGAGGATAAAAAGGTCATGTGAACATATTAGGTATTTAGAATTAATGTTTGTAATTGTTATGTGGTACAACACTGCCATCTAGAGGTAGAAGGAATATATATTATTTTATAATTATTATATTTTTTTTTGCATATCAAGGGTTAAGATGACATAATAGTAGTATTAACATACGTTACACCCTCCTTAGTTGATTGGGAGATCATAATCCAGGAGGTGGTAATGTAAGATATCAGGGAGGATAAGTACTTCTGGATAGGAACATAGGGGGATCAGATCAAAACATCAGATCAGATCATCAGATCATAAGAAAGATATATCAGAAGAAAATTGAATTACATTTTGACTACTAGAGAACTCCTGAGAACTTGTCCCATTCAAGACTCTGCCCATCTTTGACTTGGTAATGTATATTATTTATTGCTTGTGATATTAATAAGATATTCCTCTCAGCATATAGTCAAGAGTTCCCATACTGTGGGAACATATAGTATCAAACACCTCCGTAAATGCTAGTTGTCCTCTTAGCAAACATGCATATTGCTAATGAGAAATTAGACATTGTCTGAGTAGAGGAAAAACTCTGGGAAATTATATTTCCATAGTCTGATTGCCGAGTGGGGTATAATATCATATTAATATCATTTATATTTTTGATTGTCATAGGCTGAGACAGAGTCAAGGGACAACATTTATTGTTCCTGTATTAATCTGTATTTTGTCATGTTATAACCTGTTGGTAAACAGAAAATCCTGAGTTTCTCTTGATATATTAATTATTGGTCTGTTTGATAAAATATAGCATTTATATCTTTTCATATGTAACTTTAAGTAATTCTGTGCTGGTGAGAAAGTGATAGTGGGTTACACCACCATCTAGTGGTGGTTTGTTGGTACCGCGTCAATTGGTCTATCCATTTATCTTATGTCTGTTTGTATTGGATTTTACTCATTTATAAATAAATCATTACATATATTTTTACATAAATATCTGTCCCTTCTTTCACTGATTGAACAAAACGAATTTAGATTTCTTATCAAAGTACTTAGAGGTGATATGCCAGCCTAGAAGATCCGATCATTTTTTTAATTTATTTTTTCTAAGATCTTCTCTTTTATATGAAGATTAATTTTATATAGAAGATAATTCGACAAGTGGAGGCACTGCTTAGATTAAGATAATTCTTTAATTGTTTTGTGCAAATAGTGAAAAATTCTACACTTCTTCTTAGCTTGCCAGATTTATTGTTATCTGTATTGATTATTGATTATTGATCAGAATCATGAGTGCAACAGGTAGCAACCCAAGTAATAGCCAGGCTATAGCAGATAGTCCATCATACCCGGAACAGATAGTCCATAAGACTATCGAATATACCGTATTTTTCACCCCATAAGACGCACTTTTGGGGCGAACGCTTGCAGTTTTACATCGCAAGCTGCGATGTACGAGCGAGCGGGGACTCGGGGAGGGACTGGGAGGAGGAGCTGGGGTCCGGCAATAGCGGCAGGGCTGTGCAGTCAGTGTACTATAGCCCCGCCGCTGCGGTATACTAATATAAGATGTCTTATTCAATTAATAGTTATTAAACATGCCCCCTCACTCCTAATAGTACCTTACATCCTAACCGCTTCTGTAGAATGCAGGCAGGCAGGCCGAGCGGGCGGCAGCGTAACTCCCTGATGTCACGTGCCTGCGCTGCCTACTTTATGAATTAAGCAGGCGGCGCAGGCAAGTGACATCAGTGAGTGACGCGCCGGCCGCCCGGCCTGCCTGCCTGGGTTCTACTGAAGCGGTTAGGATGTAAGGTACTATTAGGAGTGAGGGGGCATAAAGGAATTGAGAAACTGAGCCCTTTATTCAGGAGATTTCATTCCCTTAGTGCTAAAGGAGGCAACCTTGAAAGATGCCATTCGGAACAGGAGTACTAGCATGCAGCAAATATAGATAATATTTGCAGCAAAACAAGACAAGTCATCTTTCAAGGGAAGGGATTTTATGAGAGGTCTGCTAGGGTATGGGGTCTTGAATCCTCCACAGATATTGAAGCAGACAGTTGATAAATGGAGTCAGGAAGCATAATGCTCTCATGTAGAGCATGCAGATCTGCCAGAGTTATGCTGAGTCCCCAGGATTGATTAAAGAATAGCAGTAAGCCTCTGTGAGAAGGGGGGTTGGTAGTCCTCCCAAGAGGAGCCGGTGGACCAGTGTGGGAGGCAACGATTGGGATCCTGGAAATGAACATGCTACTATGTTCAAAGTAGGAAGAGCACACAGTCCACGAAAAGTGAGTACCTCAGGATTAGAGCCAGAAGGGGAATCAAGAAAAGGCACACTCATTAAGTGGCACATATAGGGTAGGTGCAGAAGATGGTGCCAGAATTTCCATCTGCAAGATGGGACATGCCATAGGTCTCAACATGTTTCAAAGTCCCCCCTGGGAGTGTTAGAGAGATCTGCCAAGCATTCAGGTACCTCTGTATGGCATCCAAATGCTCCCATGGAAGGCGGTGGAAGAACAGTGATGTTGGCACAGACATCCAGGAGGCAAGGAATGGTAGTTAGAATAAAAGGATCACTATTAGAGCCCAGAGGACAATCATGTAGTGCAACAGAAGAAGTCCTGAGCTGTGGACTTTCTTGTAGATAGGAAAGCAGGGATGGCACTGACAAGGATTGCCTACCTTGCAGAGGTGGTATGGAAGAAGTAGAGAGGCAGGTGTAAGTAGGCAGCTGTGCTCCCATCTTGTGAGTTCTTCTCACCAGTGTTGAGGCCTGCATCCAACGATAAGTTTTGGTGAACAAAATAATAATTAATCTCACCTTGAGGAGTGGTAAGGTGAGCTAAGGGTATTGCTGTACCGTGTTGTTTTGCCCATTGCTTGTAGCAGGGGAATGCAGGAATATACCAGGGAAGTAGTAGAGCTCACTGAGAACACGTACTCACTTTTCCATATCTGGTCATGCCCTCTACATTTGTATGTGTTTATGGATAGCTTATCTACTATACTTGGGCAGCATTAGATATGTATTGAACAGGCTGAATTGAATTTACAGTCACCAGCCAAACAGTAGGTTACTTAACATAAATAGAAGCTTTCAAAAAAATCTCTTATTTTATTTCTATTCTAACTACAGGACAAATATTAATCAACAAGGGTCAAACTATATAATCCAACCAGTTTCAATAATTGTGTCTTGAATTTTTTAAGACATTTTGGAGTTGACTTAGGAGCAAATTTTAGTGTTAGTTTTGACAAAGTATCTGCTCAGTGAACACTAGGGGAATGTTCATACAGGATGGTAAAGTTTAGTATTTGCTGTCAAGGATTTTTGTGAAGAAAACCTGTTATATTGTACAGTTCCTGAAAGAGGATAAAATTTATAAAAATCTTGTCATTGTGTTGCATAAAAAAAATCTGCGTAAGTAAATTGACCTGCGGTATGGATTTGAAAGCATGTTAATTGTGGATTTCACCCTTTATAATGGAGAGGGTGAAATCTACAGCCATTTCCATGGCAAAAACAGCATTTTTTGAGCCGGTTCTTGGAGCACATCCACCGTAGGGGATTTTTCCTCTGTATACGCTGACACAAATGTGCACAATGATGTCATCAGTCATGGTCTCTTGGCTAAATACTACTTTTGGCTAAGTACTACTAGCAAAGTGCCATAGTTTTTTACTGCATGGCACACAAAGATTTCCAGGATAAACTTGGATAGGTCATCAATATTAAAAGCCTGGAAAACCTTTAACTATCAAGTGCCAAAAAACTATAGCTCACATGGCTGCAGGGTTTTGGCCGAATTTCCACTGCACACCGGCTACCCCATCTGGTGTAGCTAAATACTTCAGAAAATATGATAAAATTCTAACACATTTAGAAAGAGATTATGTACTATGTTCATTTGTGCATACCATGAAAGACATTAAATATCAATCTAAAGAGTAGAACTTACCTTATATGGCCCTTGATTGAATCCACAATAGGTGCTCTCCATTGTGTAGCTTCTTAAAACACGAATGTCATGCCATACCACAACACGGGCTGTTGATGCTCTTGCCTTTTCCACTAAAAAGCTGCTGTGTGACATTGAGAATGCAGGAGCAATCTTATCAAGGATTTTAGGTAAAGTCTATATGAGGCAATAAGAGTAGAAAAATTAGAATTCTTAATCCAGTCTTTATAGTTGGGCAAAATTTTTGCTAAAACTCACTGTAAAAAAATTAAATAAATATCACAGAGAGAAAAATTACCCCTCATATAAAACATAACTTTTACAACTACATTTTAAAATATTACCCCAAAAATTTAGAAAAATCATGATAACATACTGTGACAATTTTTTTAGAATGCAGAGTCTTACTTTGGATGTATCTGTCACTACCAGAGCTTTGGGACGTTCCCACAGCTCTGTTTCTCCACCCCTGTGATGATGTCACTACTAGAGTTTGGAGGAGTTCTCACTGCTCTGTTTCTCCACCCCTGTGATGAAGTCTTTACTTTCTGTTTCCTTCCTCCCAGCTGTTCCTCCTGCGGTTGATTTCCCTGCCTTTAAATCACCCCTCCTCCTATTGTAGGGCGTGGATTATATTTCTCATTTCAGTTGTAGCTCTTGCTTGAGTATCTTCACTTGTAGCTATCAGTTCACTGGACCTGTGTTCTGCTGCAGCAAGCACTCCGGATATTGCCAGCTGTCCTTGGATCCGTCTTCTCTGCGGCTGCAGCACCTTCAGCTAAGTGTGCAGACATTGTTGTGTACCTGGTTATTTTCTGACTGGATCTGAGGTGGCCACGGTTCCCTCCATATACTGAGCAGGGCACCGGTGGCCGTGCCCCTTCCACTTTTGTAGGGGTTACAGTGGTCATCAGTCTTAGGTACGTGGGCATGCCTCGTTCCGCCATTTGGATCCGGGCATGTGCTTTAGCAGCATAGGGAGAGCTTTGAGGGTCTGACAGGGGTCACCCTTTATCCTCCCTAGTTTGGGTCCGGTCAGTAGCTCTTTTTACTGTGTATACTCTTGTTGCTCACATACAGCTGTGACAGTATCCTTGATATTGTAATCCAAAAATAGAAAAAAATTCAATCACTTACAGTTTGGAGACAGCTGGCATAATTGATAAGCATACGAGGAGTGAGGCGGGACGGGGGGGGAGAGAATTTAGCCCTAATATAGCCCTAAGGCTACCCCTGCCTACAAGCAGAGCACCCACTCCTGAAAGGGACGACCCCACTTCTCGGTGGCTAAGCCCTCACTGTCACCTACTGTGATCCTGCCGGTGGATCAGATGCTTGTCCCAACGCGTTTCCCCGGTGGATCAGATGCTTGTCCCAATGCGTAAGAATAATGGCATCCTTACCATACCAGGATGGCATTATCATCTTGCTATTATCTTCAATGATGCGATGACCTTTGTATTATTTACCTATGGTCCCCTGATGAACCAGCTTTACTTACACTGGGGAAACACGTTGGCACAAGCATCTGATTGATTTTTTTTCTATTTTCAGACTACAATATCAAGGATACAGTCAAAGTAAGACTCTGCATTAAAATAAAATTGGCACAGTATGTTATCGTGATTTTTCACAATTTGTAGAGTAATATTTTAAAATGTAGTAGTAAAAGTTATGCTTTATATGAAGGGTCATTTTTCTCTATGTGATATTTTGTCTATGTACCTTTCGACCTCATCAATTTTTGTCAGTGATAGCCTAAAACTCACACTGGCAAAAATAAGCAACATATCCATATTGGTAGGAACTTCAATCACACACTACAGAATACCTTCCTCCATGGGTTGGTGATGAGGGAAAGTGTGTCTAGAAAGCATACATGGGCCAACAATGCAACAGAATACTCTGTCAGTTGATCAATGACATTTATGGAGGTGGATCTCCATTAATCACAAAATCTGAAATACTTGTGAAATGAATTTTTTTTTTTGTATGTTAAAAGGATTTATGAGAAAAACATGGCTGCTTTTTTTTC
>NC_053389.1:697940801-697947918 GCF_905171765.1 Bufo bufo
AGGGGTGACAAATCCACAATTTTGTATGTTAAAAACCCCTGTGCTTCATTTGTGAGAGTGAAATATAATCACAGTTAAATACATCTATTTCATTTAGGGTTAAACAAAAACAGTTTTTGAGGGGCAATAAAGTACCTTTTTGCCCTGTGCTGCATTTCTGACAGTCCAATAAAACCGCCAAATACTGCAGTTGAATTTTTTGCAGAAAAATTCAAATTTTTGTTGCTATAAAATACATCTGCGGCCTACGCTGTGTTCCTGTCAGTCAAATAAAACCATTTAATACTGCTGTTACATTTTTGGGCTTCAAATTCACATTTTTGGGTGGAAAGTACCTCTGAGGCCTGCACATGTGACAGGCAGGCACATAAATTCAGCAAATCCATCTGTTCCATTTTAAGGTTGACTTATCCACAATTTTTTATGTTAAAAATCCTTGTGCTTCATTTGTGAGAGAGAAATATAATCACAGTTAAATCCATGTTTTTCATTTAGGGTTAAAAAAAAAACTTTCTTTTGGGAGCAATAAAGTACCTTTTTGCCCTGTGCTGCATTTCTGGTAGTTAAAGAAATACAGTTAAATCCATCTGTTTCATTGTGTGTGAGAAAAAAAACTTTTTGTTGCCAATAAAGTACCTTTGCTGCAGTCACTGCATAGCAGACCGGGCAATAAGTTTAAAAAACTTGTCTGTTCCATTGTTGGGTGACACAAGCCAATTTTTCCCGTCCAAAAACACCTGCTCTGTCTAGGTGACAGGGACCTAAATTTCTAAAATTTGTCTGTTCCTTTATTGGGTGACATTAACCCATTTGGCCCTCAAAAAACCCCTGCTCTGCATTGTTCACAAGGAACTTAATTTAGTAAAAACGTTTGTTACTTCGGTGGGTGACTGCAAAAAATGAGGAGAGCGTCAAACAAGGGACGTGGCCCCCGGTCGTGGTGCTGCTGGTGTTGGTGGAGCTCCTGTTGCAGGGAGAGGACGTGATCGATCTGTGCCAGCTACACGCCCAAGTGAAACACCTTCCTCAGGTGTGAGTAGGCGACAGAACCTTCAGCGTTATTTGGTAGGGCTGAATGTGGCTCTACGAATGGTGAGGCCAGAACAAGTACAGGCGATAGTAGATTGGGTGGCTAACAGTGCCTCCAGTTCCTTCACATTGTCTCCCACCCAGTCCCCTGCTGAAAGATCCGAGTTGGCACCTGCAGCCCATGTCCATCAGTCTTTCACCTCACCCCCTTGCAAATCAGGCAATCAGTCTAAGTCATGCAGCAGTCTTGTAACGGGGTTCCGAAGGTGCACTCAGTCTCCCATTAGCAGCAGACCTGCTGATTAGCTTCAGGAACAAGGATCTGTGTTTGACCTCGTTCCCAGGGCAGCTTTGCTAGCTGGGATGCCCCCTGCTCCTAAGTCTGCCTTGAGCGCTGAGCTGATCACTTGACTGGTTGGTCTGTCGGTCATGTGATGCTGGCCACGTCACATGACCCTCACTCCCCACTATAAATACAGGCAGCCCGCTGGCCACACGTTGCCTATTAATTTAGGTTCCACCTGTGATGTTGTATTTCCTGGCGTACTTACCTCCTGCTGAATTCCTGACGATCCTCTGCCTGCTCCTTGTGTACTTTGCTGCTCTCCTGGTATTCTGACCCCGGCCTCCTCCTGACGATCCTCTGCTGACTCCTTTGGTACTTCACGACTCTCCTGGTATTTATGACTCCGGCTTCTCCTGACAATTCTCTGTTTGCTCCATTTGTACTTTGTAGATTTCCTGGTATTGACTCGGTCCGTTCACATTCTGTTGTTTGTCTGTCTGTCATCCCTGCACTTATTCCAAGCTAGGGATTTCTGTCCAGTTGTCCCCTGTCATTAGGACTCGCGAGGCAAGTAGACAGGGCCAGGGGTAAGGGTGGAGCGCAGTGGTCACTTCCCTCCCCCCTGTGTGTGTGTGTATGCGACCGTTACAAGTCTCTTCTGCTTTGTGATGACTCTGCTGGCAGGGTTTCCCAGGGCCATCCACATAGCCCAGCCCCAGAAGTGGAAGAGATTGAGTGCACTAATGCCCAACCACTTATGTTTCAGGATGAGTACATGGAAAGACCATCGCAGCACGTCTCGGATGATGATGAAACACAGGTGCCAACTGCTGCGGCTTTCTGCAGTGTGCAGACCGACAAGGAGGACAGGGGTGAAGACTGGGTGGAAGATGATGTGGAGGACGATGAGGTCCTCGACCCCACATGGAATCAAGGTCTTGCAAGTGATTTGTGTAGTTTGGAGGAAGAGGCGGTGGTCGCACAAAGCCACCAGCACAGCAAAAGAGGGAGCAGGGTGAAAAAGCAGAGCGGCCGTCCCCTAGACAGTACACCTGCTACTGCCCACCGCACCAAGGGACCGAGCACACCAAAGCCAGCTCCAAGGAGTTCCCTGGCGTGGCAGTTCTTCAGTCAATGTGTTGACGACAAGACACGAGTGGTTTGCACGCTGTGCAATCAGGGCCTGAAGCGAGGCATAAACGTTCTAAACCTGAGCACAACCTGCATGACCAGGCATTTAAGTGCAAAGCACGAGCTGCTGTGGAGTAGACACCTCAAAAACCAAGAAAGGTCTCTGGATCCTCCTGCTTCCTCTTCTGCTGCAGTCTCGGCCTCTTCATCCCCCTCTGGAGTGACAGTGACACCTGCCACCCCGCAAACAGAGGATGTGGCAGCAATGCCACCACCTGGGTCACCAAGCATCTTTACAATGTCCCATGGAAGCATTCAGCTGTCTATCTCCTGAACACTGGAGCGAAAGTGGAAGTACCCCCCTACATACACGCAATTCCTGGCCCTGAATGCCAGCATTTCCAAATTCCTGGACTTCGAAATGCTGTCATTCCGGTGGACACAATCAGTTTTAAGAATCTGATGGCGGTGGCTGTCCCACAGTATTTTGTGCCCAGCCACCACTACTTTTCCAGGCGAGCCATCCCTTCTCTGCACAACCAAGTGGGGGACAAAATCAGGTGTGCACTGCCCAATGCCACCGGTGGCAAGGTCCACATAACTACAGATACGTGGACCAGTAAGCACGGTCAGGGACGTAATATCTCCCTAACAGCACACTGGGTAAATGCAGTGGTGGCTGGGCCTGAGGCAGATAGCAGTTTGGCGCATGTCCTTCCACCACCGAGGATTGCAGGGTGTTTCTTTTTACCTCCTGTTGCTTCCTCCTCCTACTCCGCTTCCTCCTCCTCTACCGCCTCCTCATCCGGTCAGCGAAACACCTTCACCACCAACTTCAGAACAGCAAGGGGGAAACGACAGCAGGCAGTTTTGAAACTTATCTGTTTGGGGGACAAACCCCACACCACGCAGGAGCTGTGGACGGGCATGTAACAACAGACCGATGAGTGGTTGGTGCCAGTAAGCCTCAAGCACGGCCTGGTGGTGTGTGATAATGGTCGAAATCTCGTAGCAGCTCTGGGCCTAGCCGGTTTGACGCACATCCCTTGTCTGGCACATGTACTGAATTTAATTTAATAACTTGACCCACCCTCTCCACCCAATCAGATTTTTAGCCATTGACCTACCTTGGATGTGGTATCCCTTTTTCAGGCTCCCTCTCTGGCATGGTACCCTGATTCCCCGCTACCCGTGACCACCATGGTAGGCGCATAAAAGAACATTGAAAGTTGACAGGGAAGATATCCAATTGGAACGTGGACGTGCGATCAGGCAGAAGTTATCTAGAGTCAACAAAGCGGCAGAAGGGCCTCTCCTGTATAACGTTTCCTCATCCAAAATACTGCTGTGACATTCCCTGTAATTTTTTATTACTCATTCCAATAACAGGGCATCTTAAGAGTTCTGCATTGTTATTTATCGTCACTACCTACCCGAGTTGGGAGTGGGTAATTGCCGCGCGCCTCCTGCCTTCCTTCGATTTTTCCGCTTTAATAACTTGATCCACCCTCTACACCCAATCAGATTTCAGCCATTGACCTCCCTTGGATTTGGTATCCCTTTCTCAGGCTCCCTTTCCGGCATGGAACCCTGATTCCCCGTTACCTGTGATCACCATGGTAGGTGCACAAAAGAACATCGAAAGTTGATAGGGACGATATCTAAATGGATCGTGGACGTCACGGGGACGTGTGATAAGGCAGAAGTTATCTAGAGTCAACAAAGCGGCAGCAGGGCCGCTCCTGTATAACGTTTCCTAATCCAAAATACCACAGTGACATTCCCTGTAATCTTTTATTACTCATTACAATAACAGGGCACCTTAAGAGTCCTGTATTGTTATTTATCGTCACTACCTCCCCGAGTCGGGAGTGGGTAATTGCCGTGCTCCTCCTGCCTTTCTTCGATTTTTTTGCTTTAATAACTTGTCCCACCATCTCCACTCAATCAGATTTCAGCCATTGACCTCCGTTGGATGTGGTATCCCTTTCTGAGGCTCCCTCTCTGGCATGGAACCATGATTCCCTGTTACCCGTGATCACCATGGAAGGCGCATAAAAGAACATCGAAAGTTGATAGGGAAGATATCCAATTGGCCTGCCTCCTCCCTCCTCTCTGCTACCTACCGAGCGCTTGTAGTTGTAAGTAGCGCGGATTATGCGATTACCGGTATATACATAATTAACTATTACAGATGCGATTATACAGTGAGCGGGGCCCGTGTAGTAGAATACAGTCACTGCACGGGCCCCGCTGTCATTATAAAAGCATATGCCGGCCCCCAGCCCCTCCTCCCTCACAGCTGATACCCCCGCCGTGCGGCATCGCGGCGGGTATATTATTGAAAATAGGGCAAAATCAGCAGCATTCGCCCCATAAGACGCACTGCTATTTCCCCCCCACTTTTGGGGGGGAAAAAAGTGAGTCTTATAGGGCGAAAAAATACGGTATTGTGTAAAACTTACATAAATAAAAAAATATATACATATTAGGTATTGCCGCGTCCGTATCGACCGGCTCTATAAAAATATCACATGAACTAACCCCTCAGATGAACACCGTAAAAAAAAAAAAAAAAAACTGTGCTAAATAAACAATTTTTTGTCACCTTACATCACAAAAAGTGTAATAGCAAGCGATCAAAAAGTCATATGCACCCCAAAATAGTGCCAATAAAACCGTCATCTCATCCCGCAAAAAATGAGACCATAGCTAAGATAATCGCCCAAAAACTGAAAAAACTTTGGCTCTCAGAATATGGAGACACTAAAACATGATTTTTTTTTTGGTTTAAAAAATATTATTGTGAAACTTACATAAATAAATAAAAAAGTATACATATTAGGTATCGCCACGTCCGTAATAACTTGCTCTATAAAAATATCACATGACCTAACCCCTCATGTAAATACCGTAAAAAAATAAAAATAAAAACGGTGTAAAAAAAAGCCATTTTTTGTCACCTTACATCACAAAAAGTGTAATAGCAAGCGATCAAAAAGTCACATGCACCCCAAAATTGTGCCAACAAAACCGTCATCTCATCCCGCAAAAATCATACCCTACCCAAGGTAATCGCCCAAAAACTGAAAAAAATTATGGCTCTCAGACTATGGAAACACTAAAACATGATTCTTTTTGTTTAAAAAAAAGAAATCATTGTGTAAAACTGACATAAATAAAAAAAAAGTATACATATTAGGTATCACCGCGTCCGTGACAACGTGGTCTATAAAAATACCACATGATCTAACCTGTCAGATGAATGTTGTAAATAACAAAAAATAAAAACGGTGCCAAAACAGCTATTTCTTGTTACCTTGCCTCACAAAAAGTGTAATATAGAGCAACCAAAAATCATATGTACCCTAAACTAGTACCAAAAAACTTCCACCCTATCCAGTAGTTTCTAAAATGGGGTCACTTTTTTGGAGTTTCTATTCTAGGGGTTCATCAGGGGGGCTTCAAATGGGACATGGTGTCAAAAAAAACAGTCCAGCAAAATCTGCCTTCCAAAAACCGTATGGCATTCCTTTCCTTCTGCGCCATACCGTGTGCCCGTACAGCAGTTTACGACCACTTATCAGGTGTTTCTGTAAACTACAGAATCCGGGAAATAAATATTGAGTTTTGTTTGGTTGTTAACCCTTGCTTTGTTACTGAAAAAAATGGATTAAAATAGAAAATTTGACAAAAAATTTAAATTCTGAAATTTCATCTCCATTTGCCAATAACTCTTGTGGAACACCTAAAGGGTTAATGACATTTGTAAAATCCGTTTTGAATACCTTGAGGGGTGTAGTTTCTTAGATGGGGTCACTTTTATGGAGTTTCTACTGTAGGGTTGCATCAGGGGGCTTCAAATGGGACATGGTGTCAAAAAAAACAGTCCAGCAAAATCTGCCTTCCAAAAACCGTATGGCATTCCTTTCCTTCTGCGCCCTGCCGTGTGCCCGTACAGTAGTTTACGACCACATATGGGGTGTTTCTGTAAACTACAGAATCAGGGCCATAAATATTGAGTTTTGTTTGGCTGTTAACCCTTGCTTTGTAAAAGTAAAAAAAAAATATTAAAATGGAAAATCTGCCAAAAAGTGAAATTTTGAAGTTGTATTTCTATTTTCCATTAATTCTTGTGGAATACATAAAGGGTTAACAAGGTTTGTAAAATCCGTTTTGAATACCTTGAGGGGTTTCTATTATGTAAGTCTCGCAAAGTGACTTCAGATCTGAACTGGTCCCTAAAAATAGTGTTTTGAAAATTTCTGAAAAATTTCAAGATTTGCTTCTAAACTTCTAAGCCTTGTAACATCCCCAACAAATAAAATATTCCCAAAATTATCCAAACATGAAGTAGACATATCGGGAATGTAAAGTAATAACTATTTTTTGGAGGTATTACTATGTGTTATAGAAGTAGAGAAATTAAAACTTGGAAATTTGCAATTTGTTAAAAAAATTTGGTAAATGTAGTATTTTTTTTATAAATAAAAATTTATTTTTTTGACTTCATTTTACCAGTGTCATGAAGTACAATATGTGCCGAAAAAATAATCTCAGAATGGCCTAGATAAGTCAAAGCGTTTTAAAGTTATCACCACCTAAAGTGACACTGTCAGATTTGCAAAAAATGGCCTGGTCCTTAAGGTGAAATAAGGCTGTGTCCTACAG
>NC_053389.1:697948018-697991753 GCF_905171765.1 Bufo bufo
TCATAATTCTTTCTATAGTCCTGATCAAAAGTTTAAGACCACTTGACAAATGGCAAAAAATCATATTTTACATTGTTGGATCTTAACAAGGTTCCAAGTAGAGCTTCATCATGCAACAAGGAGAAATGAGAGTGAGACAAAACATTTTTTGAGCATTCAATAAATTGAAAATAACGATTAAACTGAAACAGGCTGTTTTTCAGCTGATCCAAATTTTAGGACACATGCCTTTAAAAGGCCAAATCTGTGTAAAGATATGGATTCATTGTCATTTTCTGTCAGGTAGTCACACGTTGTGATGGCAAAGGCAAAAAAACTCTCCCTTTTTGAATATTCGAATTTCGAATTTTTATTACGAATATAGGTACTTCGAAAATTCGCGAATATTTCGAATATAGTTATATATATTCGTAATTTCGAATATTTGATTTTTTTTTTCGTTTTTTTTTTTTTTTTTTTTATCAGTACACATGGTCCCTCACTGCTTCTAGCTTGTGGGCCAATAAGAAGGCTGCAATTCACTTGACTTTAGGAGTAGTAGTGTTTGCGAATTTTGCTCTATATTCATTTTTTTTTAACATTCGCTATATTGCTAAATATTCTTGTTTTAGAATATTACGAATATTCGAAAAAACTAAGTTATAGCAATATAGAGAATATTCGAAAAAAATCGAATATAGAGCAATTTAGCTAATGTAGTGCTATAATCTTCTTTGTCTAATAGTTATAAGTTGAAAAATTTGCAATAAAAAATTTGAATCCGAAAAATCGAATTACAAAAATTCGCATATTACACAATCATTACCTTTCCGATTTTTCGAGTAAAAAAAAAAAATCGGGAATTTTCGAATTTGCGAATTTTCAACGAATATTCTACAAAATATTCGTGAAATATATAGCGAATTCGAATATGACCCCTGCCGCTCATCACTAGTGGTCGGGTTGTTGAACTGCATAAGCAGGGTCTCTCACAGCACGCCATCGCTGCTGAGATGGGACGCAGTAAGACAGTCATTTGGAATTTCTTAAATGATCCTGAGGGTTATGGAACAAAAAAGTAAAGTGGAAAACCCAAAAAAATTTCACCAGCACTGAGCCGGAGGATCCAATTGGCTGTCCGTCAAGACACTGGACGATCCTCGACCCAAATTAAGGCCCTTACTGGTGCTGACTGCAGCCCCATAACCATCAGACGGCATCTGAGACTGAAGGGCTTCAAAAACAAAAACCTCTTCAAAGAACTCGTCTCCTTGAACGCCACAGAACTGCTCGTTTGGACTTTGCAAGAGAGCGCCAAACATGGGACATTCAAAGGTGGAAGAAAGTTTTATTCTCTGATGAGAATTTTTTTTACCTTGATGGTCCTGATGGTTTCCAACGTTACTGGCATGACAAGCAGATCCCACCTGAGATGTTTTCTACGCGCCACAGTGGAGGGGGCACCATAATGGTCTGGGGTGCTTTTTCCTTCAGCGGAACAATGGAGCTTCAGGAAGGTCAGGGGCGTCAAACGGCCGCTGGCTATGTCCAGATGTTTCAGAGAGCATTCCTCATGACTGAGGACCCTCGTCTGTGTGGTAACGACTAGGTTTTTCAACAGGACAACGCTACAGTACACAATGCCCGCAGGACAAGGGACTTCTTGCAGGAGAATAACATCCCTCTTTTGGCCCATTCTGCGTATTCGCCTGATCTAAATCCAATTGAGAACCTTTGGGGATGGATGGCAAGGGAAGTTTACAAAAATGGACAACAGTTCCAGACAGTAGAAGGCCTTCGTGCGGCCGTCTTCACCACTTGGAGAAATGTTCCCACTCACCTCATGGAAACGCTTGCATCAAGCATTCCGAAACAAATTTTTGAAGTGATCAACAATAACGGCAGAGCTACTTATTACTGAGTTCATGTTTGGAAGTTGGATTTCTGTTTTGGGCGGGTTTAGTTCTTTTTTGGAGGTGTGGTCCTAAACTTTTGATCAGCTGAAAAACAGCCTGTTTCAGTTTATTCGTTGTTTTCAATAAATTAAATGCTCAAATTATTTTTTGGTCTCACTCCCATTTCTTCTTGTTGCATGTTGAAGCTCTACTTGGAACCTTGTTAAGATCCAGCCATGCTAAATATGATTTTTTTTGCCATTTTTCAAGTAGTCTTAAACTTTTGATCAGGACTGTATAACAATGTGTTTGCTATATTGATGCATTCATGTCACTAACCAGTAAGCAGTCTTTTAACATATATGAAAGTGATTTAAACATGCTTCTTCTCTTGCAGTCATTCCAAAAGTAACTAAGCACCTATTATCCAACCCTGTGTTCACCTGCATCGTTCTCGCAGCTTGCATGGAGATAGCTGTGGTAGCAGGCTTTGCAGCATTCCTGGGTAAATATCTAGAACAACAGTTCAACCTGACAACCTCATCTGCCAATCAACTGCTAGGTAAGAGTACAGCCCCCAGAATGTTCAATTGTTAGTAGCTTATAACTTGATGTCAAGTTGTATCATATGTTAACTTTTAAGGGGTTTTCATGTATTATGATATTGATGGCCTGTCCTCATTATCAGATTGGTGGGGGTCCAACACCGGTCAACCTCACTGATCAGCTGTTCTGAGTAGTTCCGGTGCTGGAAGTAGGAGCCGTAACTACACAGCACCATCCATTGTGTAACGGACAGAGCTGGTAACTGTAGCACTGCTCCTGTGCAAGTGAACAGAAGCAGTGTTACAGTAACCAACTCCATACACTACACAATGGACAGCTCTGTGTAGTTTAAGTGGCTTCTTCCAGTGCTATAGTGTAATAGTCTCTGCCCCAGAAGTCTGACAAGGTAGGAAGTGGTGTAGCCCAACAAGTTTACCTGTTTTGGAGCAGAAAACAGGGAAACTTGGTTTCAGAGCTGATCAGTGAGATTTTTGCTGTATTTCAATCCTATTCTGAGACATCTTTTGGCCAGTTATTGCACGTGCTACCTGGTTGCTGTGTTTTTGTTAGTTCCTATAGCGACTATTTTAGTGTTTCTGACCTAGTTTGTTTCTCTGACTTCTTTTTGATTGCTACTGTGTTTGACCTCAGACAGTTTAGTGATCAATCTCCCTTCTTTGTGTCTCTGTAGCTTTTATCTCTCTGTTTCTGACCTCTGCTAATACTACCGGCAGCTACCTGATGAACACAAGATAAATTCTATAACACCTGCAAGAACTCCTTAGGGTTATTTAGTTAGGTTCTTCCTGATAGTGGATTCATTCTTATCACAGTTGTTATTTCTGATGTAGGCAGAACCCTGTAGCGATATTACAGCAAGCTCCTGGGGAGCTGCTGCAGAGCATGGGAGTGGTAGTAGCCATGAAGAGATGTTATACTCTCTCAGGCCGTTACTCCCTGGGGATCAGTGCAGTGGAAAGGGGGTTCAAAGAAGCAGTCCAGAAGTAAAAGTAGAAAAGTCTCTCTTTACTCAGTACAAAAGATAAATTGTAGTACATTTAGCAGTAGCTGGTGCAGTTTCAGTCACCATGTGATGAGGTATGGTGGCTGAATAGGTGGTAATTAAATGGCACTAGCAGGCACTTGTGGATATAAGTGTCCACGGTGGGATATAGGCTTGGTATTTGATTGGCCTGGAAGAGGTCTAGGTCATGGGTGTCTGAGCCATAATCTCTCACCTGCAGCAGGGTCTGTAAAGCCATGATTTTGCTGATCACTTTGCTGTGTAGGCACACAGAAATTTTGTTGATGGATGCAATTTCTTAATTCTATCAATTTCCATGGATTCAATAGGCATCTGGTTAAGGTCCTTTGGAGGAAGAGCTCTAGCTCTGTGCTGCCTATCTACTGCCTGTCAGAACTTGAACTTCCCCTCCAGGCAGAAAGTAGGACCAGCCCACTCCTACCAGGAAAGGAGGAACAAAGTGGTCAGCCCTCTTCCTGCCAGCCATTGCTAACCATACTTCATTGGCTGGAATACACAGCAGAAACAAGGCAGAAACATGACAGCGTATAACATAAATAACATAGCAATTGCAATCCAAGTCTTGAAGTGCAAGTTCATTATATCTTGTTAAAGTGGGTAGCTATTACCTGAACTGGTTACTTGTGTCCTATAAGTTGCTTTACACATAGCTAGTCCTGAACAGCTGATTGTCAGGGGTGTGCAATTTAAGACCTCCACCAATCCTGAAGATAGGTCATCAATATCAAAATACTGGAAAAACATTCATTTAAGGCTACATGCACACGACCGTATGTGTTTTGCGGTCCGTATGGCATCCGTTTTTTTTTTTGCACATCCGTTTTTTTTGGCGGATCCATTGTAATAATGCCTATCCTTGTGAACAAACTAGAAAAAAATAGGACATGCACTATTTTTTTTGCGGGGCAACGGAACGGACATACTGATGCGGACAGCACACGGTGTGCTGTCCACGTTTTTTTTTGCGGACCCATTGAAATGAATAGGTCCGCATCCTATCCGCAAATAAACCGGAATGGACACGGAAACAAACAACGTTCGTGTGCCTGTAGCCTAACAGTAATAGTTATCCAATGTCCATACAATTGAATACTGTTTCAGTAGTATAAGTGTGACAAACCTGCAGATGTGTCCTTCTTAAAGGGGTTTTCAAGGTTCCTGATATTGAAGACCTATCCTCATGATAGGTCATTAATATCTAATTGGTGAGGGTCCAATTCCCCACACCTCCACTGATCAGCTGTTCCTTGCAGCCTCCAATGCTAGAATTTGCACTTTAAATGGAACAAGAAACACAGCTCCAGTCAAAGTGTGTGTCAGATTACTGCAGCTCTGCTCCCTTTCACTTCAACTTTACAACTGTATATTAATGACTAGAGATCAGCGAATTGATTACCAACAAATGTGAATTTCCTCGCGCTTTATGGTAACAAATCATATTTTTCCTAAAATGGCGGCTACTGAGTAGAGTTGAGCGAACCCGAACTGTAGGTTTTTCGGCACCCGGACCCGAACATTTACGTAAAAGTTTGGGATCGGTGTTCGGCGATTTTTATGGCGCTTTTTGAAAGGCTGCAAAGCAGCCAATCAACAAGCGTCATACTACTTGCCCCAAAATGCCATCACAGCCATGCCTACTATTGGCATGGCTGTGATTGGCCAACTGCAGCATGTGACCCAGCCTCTATTTAAGCTGAAGTCACTTAGCACCGCCCGTCACTCTGCTCGGATTAGTGTAGGGAGAGGCTGCAGCTGCTGTGAGGGAGAGATCAGGGAGCGATCTTATCAAGAACTGGTTTATGTACTCAGCGATCTACAGAAAAAGTGTTTTGTGGATGCAGTGCACAATTTTTTTAAGCCTGCCCTGAGCCAACTACTGCTGAAAATGAACTTTTTTTTCTTCATTTCATCAATATCAATACCTGATCGGCAGCCATTTTATGCAATGATAGTGCACCAGCATAGGCTATCTGCAAGTCCAGAAATACAGCTTTGGCATACTGGGGTGAAAAAACCCTCTAATATACTGCACATCTGGGATTAGACAAGCATAAGTTACTGTCACATTTAGGACAGAAATACAGCTTTTTGGTTAGGGTGAAAAAAGCCTCTAATATATTGCACATCTGTGATTACACGTGCATAAGTCACTGTCACATTTATGGCAGAAATACAGCTTTTTGGTTACTAGGGTGAAAAAAGCCTGTAATATACTGCACATCTGTGATTACACGTGCATAAGTCAATGTCACATTTAGGACAGAAATACAGCTTTTTGGTTACATACTGCACATCTGGGATTACACGTGCATAAGTCACTGTCAAATTTAGGACAGAAATACAGCTTTTTGGTTAGGGTGAAAAAACCCTCTGATATACTGCACATCTGTGATTACACGTGCATAAGTGATTGTCACATTAAGGCCAGAAATACAGCTTTTAAAAAAGTTAAAAATATATGCACTGCACTGTTGCAGTTATTTCTGTTAAAAGCGTATAGTGGTGCATTTCAGTAAAAAAAAATATATATATATACACACTGCACTGTTGCAGTTATTTTTGGTGAAAGCATCTAGGGGCGTATTTCAGTACTACAAGAAAAATGTATACGCACTTCATGCTTTTAAGTTTTTTCCAGTCAAAGCGTATAGTAGCCTATTTCAGTCCAACAAGAAAAATATATTTTTATTTCACTTCTGCAGTTATTTCTGTGGAAAGCGTATAGTGGTGTATTTCAGTAAAAAAAGAAAAATATATAATGCAAGAATGTACAAGCAATCATCGTGGATGATAGGTACGTGTCACCGAGGTTCCTGGCCTCGGTGGAATGAATGTCGTTTTTTATGTGTCAGCAGCAGTTGCTGTTTGACACCTTGGTACGTAGCATGGCTGTAATAGCTGATCCGGGACGGCTCTTACTGGGAGTAGTCAAAGTGCTGGGTGGGTGACTACTCCCCACGTTCCAGGCTGGGTTTTGCCAGGCATAAAAACCAGCCAGCACTGCCAGGTGGAGAGGATTACCTCCATCTGACAGTGGAGCTCAGGAGGTCTGTGTGCTGGGAGCGGAGACCCGTGTGTCAGGGGAACAGGCCATCTAAAGCCTGTATTTAAACTTTCTGAGGCAGTACTGCCACCAAGGTGACTTTTCTTTTATTAACTTGCCATTGGGTGTGAAGTAAAACACCAACACTGCAAAAGTGATGTTTTGTTTTTGGCATCATGTGTGAATAAACACTGAAGTTTGAATTACAAACTTGTATTTTGCCTCTGTACTGCGACCGCTTATCCTAACTACCAGAGCAAATCCCCACAATACGTACTGCACTGTTGGTTATTTCTGGTGAAAGCGTATAGAAGCTTATTTCACTCCAACAAGAAAAATATATTCTCATTTTACTTCTGCATTTATTTCTGGTGAAAGTGTATTCGGTTGTATTACAGTAAAAAAAAGAAAAATATATACTGTGGGGTTTCGCTCTGGTAGACAGGATTAGCGGACGCAGTATAGAGGTCTTTGGATCAACCAGTTCAGTGTTTTATTCACACTTTAGGCAAGTGACAAAACAAGCAGTCATAATCAACCAATAAATCACCTTGCAGTGTTGGTGGTAATTCACACCATGCGGCAAATCTGCCTCAAAGAGTCCTTGATGATAGCAGCACCAACCTGTTTTCACACCAAACAGGTAGCAAGCCTTCATCCATTCACAAGGCTCCCAGATCCCAACACAGACACATTGCTTCAGAGCCCAGCTGCCTATTTAAAGACAACCAGGTGCTGCCAAAACCCGGACCGGCACTTAAAATCCGGTCCGGTATTTGACCTCACCTGACTGTAAATCAGCCCAGCAGCACATGTTGGGAGGAAAATACCTGTTTTCCCAGACCAAACCTCTCACTGTGTCACAATACGCACTGCATTGTTGCAGATATTTATGTTGAAAGCGTATAGTGGTGTATTTTAGTAACAACAGAAAAATATATACGCACTGCACTGTTGCAGTTATTTCTGGTGAAAGCGTCTAGGGGTGTATTTCAGTACTACAATAAAAATATATATGCATTTCACTCCTTAAGTTTTTTCTGGTCAAAGCGTATACTAGCCTATTTCAGTCCAACAAGAAAAATATATTCTTAGTTCACTTCTGCAGTTATTTCTGTTGAGGGCGTATAGTGGTGTATTTCAGTAAAAAAAGAAAAATATATATGCACAGCACTGTTGCAGTTATTTCTGGTGAAAGCGTATAGGGGCGTATTTCAGTCCAACAAGAAAAATATATTCTCAGTTCACTTCTGCAATTATTTCTGGTGAAAGCGTATAGTGGTGTATTTCAGTAAAATAAGAAAAATATATCCGCACAGCACTGTTGCAGTTATTTGTGTGGAAAGCGTATTTTGGTGTTTTTCCCTAAAAAAAGAAAAAATATATACGCACTGCACTGTTGCAGTTATTTCTGATGAAAGCATATAGGGGTGTTTTTCAGTTCAACAAGAAAAATATATTCTCAGTTCACTTCTGCAGTTATTTCTAGTGAAAGCATATAGGGGTGTATTACAGTACCTCAGCTCCCGGTGTCATTTAGTGGTTGTGTCTTGACCAGCAACCCTGCAGTTCTTGATTGGTTAACTCTGTCATCCACATCATCCCAAGTGACATCAGACAGTCCCAGCCAACAGTCGGTGGGTTTGTCAGACACAACCCTTAGTTGGCATGGCCTGGGAGCAGGCCTTGTGCCCTAACCTGTCCTCAAACTGCCTCGGTCCTTTTCTGTTCAATCACCGCGAGAAGTACTACATGCTGTGGGCTCATCTCCACTTTTAAGCGAGGAAGAGCTACTAGAGGAGAGTGAGCAACTACTGCCCAGCCAAAATCTGGAGGAGACATCCGCCGCTTCCTCCGCTAGACTGGAAGTAGTGATGAGGAGAGTGGCGTTAGAGGTGGTGTTGCGAGCAGTCAGGCTACTGTCCCAGAGACTGTTGGGGATAAAATCAGTGACGTGCAGACACTACTCGATGATGATGAAGCCGATTGCACTTGGGAGCCAGGTGCAGAAGGGGCTTCAGGGATTCATCATAATCAGGAGAAGAGGGTGGCAGCTTGCCTGTGAGGTAGCGACTGAGCCAGCAAAGTGGTAGAATGGCTGGGAGTCAGCAGGGTGGCAGCAGTTGCAGGTCGGGAGCCAAACATTCCCGGGGTAGACCACGCGTCAACATATGCAGCGTCACTATAAAGGCTTGGGAGAACTGTGGCTCCGATGTGGTGGTCCAGCGTGCCGCAGCGACCGCGACATCAGCCAGTGGCACACACCCAGTTTCAGCCAGTCAAGGCTCCACCATCCCAGCCAAAGGAAGCTGTCTGTCATTCCCTTCTTCTGCTAGTCCAGATACTTCTGCTCCTACTCGTCAGTCATTCCGTCCGCAATCGATCACTGAAGCGATTGCCAAGATACAGGATGTGTGCATTCATCCAACAGCTCAGAAGCTGAATGTGCTCCTGGCCAAGTTGCTGGTGCTGCAGTTCATCCCTTTCCAAGTGGTGGACTCTGCACCTTTCAGAGAACTGATGCCGAGCCGAGGTGGAGAGTCCCAAGCAGTCATTTATTTGCAAAAAAGGCAGTACCAGCCCTGCACAAACATGCAAAACAGAAGGTGGGACATTCCTTGACCCTGTCGGTGTCTGCCAAAGTGCATGGCAGCGCCAACGTGTGGAGCTATAACTACAGTCAGGGACAATACATGTCCTTTACGGCCCACTGGGTGACTGTGGTTCCTGCACAGCCACACCAGAAACTTGGCCAGGTCACGCCGCTTCCACCTCCACGTTCTCACTCCGTTGGTCCTGCAACAATGTCCGCCTCTGCCTCCTCATCCTCCACCATGTCCTCAGCCTTCACTGCAGGGACAATTCACAGTGCACCTCCAGCATACCACATGTGCAGGACACGGCTGTATCACGCAGTTCTGCATCTCGTTTCCCTAGTCGAACAGAGTCACACAGGGGAGGAACTGCTCTGTGTGATTTATCAAGAAATCGAATCCTGGCTTTCTCTGCGACAAATGAAAATCGGAACCATGGTGACCGACAATGGGAAGAACATAGTGTCGGCGCTGCGTCAAGGAAGGCTGAGCCATGCGCTCTGCATGGGACATGTGTTCAATCTGGTTGTCAAGCGGTTCCTGAAGTCTTCCACCCATCTGCGAGACATCCTAAAAATGGCCAGGAAACTTTGCATGCACTTTAGCCACTGCACTGCAAAGCACACCCCCTTTGAGCTGCAGCAGCAGAACGGCATCCCCCAACAACATTGGCTGATATGCAACGTTTCCACCCATTGGAATTCCACCCTCCATATGTTACATAGTAACATAGTACATACTGTAAGGCCGAAAAAAGACATTTGTCCATCCAGTTTGGCCTGTCATCCTGCAAGTTGATCCAGAGGAAGGCAAAAAAAAAACTGTGAGGTAGAAGCCAATTTTCCCCACTTTAAATTCCTTCCTGTCTCCAATCAGGCAATCAGAATAACTCCCTGGATCAACGACCCATCTCTAGCCTGTAATATTATTACGCTCCAAAAATACATCCCGGCCCCTCTTGAATTCCTTTATTGTACTCACCATCACCACCTCCTCTGGCAGAGAATTCCATAGTCTCACTGCTCTTACCGTAAAGAATCCTCTTCTATGTTTGTGTACAAACCTTCTTTCCTCCAGACACAGAGGATGTCACAGTCACAGTCCTGGGGATAAATAGATGATGGGATAGATCTCTGTACTGACCCCTGATATGTTTTTTACATATTAATTAGATCTCCCCCTCAGTCGTCTTTTTTCTAAAGTGAATAACCCTAATTTTGATAATCTTTCAGGGTACTGTAGTTTCCCCCATTCCAGTTATTACTTTAATTGCTCTCCTCTGGACCCTCTCCAGCTCTGCTATGTCTGCCTTGTTTACAGGAGCCCAGAACTGTACTCAGTACTCCATGTGTGATCTGACTAGCGATTTGTAAAGTGGTAGGACTATGTTCTTATCACGGGCATCTATGCCCCTATTGATGCAACCCATTATCTTATTGGCCTTGGCAGCAGCTGCCTGACACTGTTTTTTTCAGCTTAGTTTGCTGTTTATTAAAATTCCTAGATCCTTTTCCATGTCAGTGTTACCGAGTGTTTTACCATTTAGTATGTACGGGTGAATTGCATTATTCCTTCCCATGTGCATAACTTTACATTTGTCAGTGTTAAACCTCATCTGCCACTTATCTGCCCAAGCCTCCAGTCTATCCAGATCCCTCTGTAGTAGTATACTGTCCTCTTCAGTGTTAATTACTTTACACAGTTTAGTGTCATCTGTGAAAATTGCTACTTTACTATGGAAGCCTTCTACAAAATCATTAATAAATATATTGAAGAGAATAGGGCCCAATACTGACCCCTGAGGTACCCCACTAGTGACAGTGACCCAATCTGAGTGTGTACCGTTAATAACCACCCTCTGTTTACTATCATTGAGCCAGTTACTTACCCACTTACAGACGTTTTCTCCCAGTCCGAGCGTTCTCATTTTATATACTAACCTTTTATGTGGTACAGTGTCAAATGCTTTGGAGAAGTCCAGATATACGACATCCATTGATTCGCCGCTGTCAAGTCTAGAACTTACCTCCTCATAGAAACTGATTAAATTAGTTTGGGATGACCGGTCCCTCTTGAAGCCATGCTGATATGGCGTTATTTGCTTATTTCCGTTGAGACGCTCTAAGATAGCATCTCTTAGAAAACCTTCAAACAGTTTACCCACAACAGATGTTAAACTTACCGACCTGAAGTTTCTAGGCTCCTTTTTTGGACCCTTTTTGAATATTGGCACCACATTTGCCATGCACCAATCCTGTGGGACATTCCCTGTCAGTATAGAGTCCGCAAATATCAGAAATAAGGGTCTGGCTATGACATTACTTAATTCCCTTAGGATACGGGGGTGTATGCCATCCGGTCCTGGCGATTTGTCTATTTTAATCTTTTTAAGTCGCTGTTGTACTTCTTCCTGGGTCAGACAGGACACTTTTAATGGGGAATTTATTTTTACATTCTGCATGTCATCTGACAGTTTATTTTCCTCAGTGAATACATTGGAGAAAAAAATATTTAACAGCTTTGCTTTCTCCTCGTCGATCTCTGCGACTCCCCCCTCATTACTTTTTAAAGGGCCGACACCTTCAGATTTATACTTTTCAACATTTATATAATTGAAGAAGATTTTAGGGTTAGTTTTACTCTCTTTGGCAATTAATCTCTCGGTCTCTAGTTTGGCCGCTTTTATTTGTTTTTTACATGTTCTATTTTTTTCCTTATAGTTTTTCAGTGCTTCCGTGCTACCCTCCTGTTTTAGTGATTTATATGCTTTCTTTTTGTCATTAATTGCTTTCTTTACAGTTCTATTTATCCACATTGGTTTCTTTTTGTTCCTTAACCTTTTATTCCCATACGGTAAGTACCTCTCACAATGAGATTTTAGGATGCTTTTAAAGATATCCCATTTTGTGGCTGTATTTTTTATTTTTGAGGACTTTGTCCCAGTTAGTTAGGCCTATGGCCTCTCTTAGTTGGCTAAATTTAGCTTTTTTGAAGTTTGGTATTTTGTTCCTCCCTGTAGAAATGCTCTTTTGAATGATAATTGGAAGGTTATTACTTTATGGTCACTATTTCCCAGGTGTCCCCCAACCTGCACGTCTGTTGTTCTGTAAGGCCTATTGGTTAATACTAAGTCCAGTATGGCCGTCCCTCTAGTCGGGTCCTGAACCAGTTGGGAGAGGTAATTGTCTTTGGTTATTGCCAAGAACCTGTTTCCTTTATGATATATACAAGTTTCAGTTTCCCAGTCTATATCTGGGTAGTTGAAGTCCCCCATAATAACCACCTCATTATGATTTGACGCCTTGTCTATCTCGTTTAGTAGTAGATTTTCTGTGGACTCTGGTATATTAGGTGGTTTATAGTACACTCCTATTAGTAATTTATTATTGTTTTTAGCTCCATGTATGTCTACCCACAGTGACTCCACATGTTCATATCCCTCACTTATATCTTCACGGAGTGTGGGCTTTAGACAAGATTTTACATAAAGGCAAACCCCTCCCCCTCTCTGGTTTTGATGATCCTTTCTAAACAGACTGTAACCTTGTACATTAACTGCCCAGTCATAGCTATCATCCAGCCATGTCTCAGTTATTCCCACTATGTCATAAGTCTCCTCACACATCACTAATTCCAGCTCCCCAGTTTTATTAGTCAGTCTTCTGGCATTGGTATACATACATTTGAGAGGTTTATGTGTATTTTTTACCCTACACCTTTCCTTCTGAACTGTTCTAGTCCCTCCTTCCATTCCTCCCTCAGTCCTACTACCTTGCCCCAGTCTCTATCTGCACTATCTTCCCCTCCTATAATGTAATTTCCCTCCCCCCAGTCCCTAGTTTAAACACTCCTCCAACCTTCCAGCCATCTTTCTCCCCAACACAGCTGCCCCT
Source organism: Bufo bufo (assembly GCF_905171765.1). Lineage (NCBI taxonomy): Eukaryota > Metazoa > Chordata > Amphibia > Anura > Bufonidae > Bufo > Bufo bufo. Next base: position 697,961,014 of record NC_053389.1, read on the forward strand.
TTCCCATTGAGGTGCAGCCCGTCCCTACGATAGAGCTTGTAGCCGATAGAGAAGTCGGCCCAGCTCTCCAGGAACCCAAACACCTCCTTCCTACACCAGTTCTTGAGCCACTTGTTAATCTCCCTAATTTCCCGCTGCCTTTCTTGTGTGGCCCGTGGTACAGGCAGTATTTTGGAAAATACTACCTTATAGGTCCTTGCCCTAAGCTTTTGTCCTAAATCCCTGAAACCATTTTTAGGGACTCTCCACCTACCTCTAACTTTGTCATTGGTTTCGATATGGACCATGACCGCTGGATCATGTCCAGCCCCTCCCAGTAATCTGTCAACCCGATCCGCGATGTGTCGAACTCTAACGCCAGGAAGACAGCACACTGTTCGGCGATCACGGTCTTTGTGACAGATTGCCCTATCTATTCCCTTAATAATGGAGTCTCCGACTACCAGCACCTGTCTGGCCTGCCCTGCTCTCCTGGTTCCCTGCTTACTGGAACTGACATTCCCCTGACTGGCAGAGGAAGTGTCCGGCTGCAGCAGTGCCATCCCTGGACTGACATCCCCCTCACCTGCCAAACGTGCAAACTTGTTGGGGTGTGTCAGATCGGGGCTAGCCTCCCTGGCACTCTTCCCTCTAGCCCGCTTTCTAACTGTTACCCAGCTAGCTACCTCACTTTCCTTAGCCTCCTCTCTGTCACCCTCCCCCTCATCTACCCCAAAGAGTGCTTGCTTGGTGAGAAGCAAACTCTTTTGCAAATTGTCAATGCCTCACAGTGTTGCAACTTGCCCGTTTAGAGACTCGATTTGCGATTCCAAACGGGTAATTTGCTCACATCTTGAACAAAGATATTCACCCTTGAATGGCTGTTCCAGGACTGCATACATCATGCAAGATGTGCACTGGACTGCGTTGTCAATTGTGCAACACATACTAAATGGGGATTACAACTGTAAAAAAGTAAAACAGTAAATATGATTTAGAATTAGACCCTGTCTGCTGTAGTTGAAGGACTACCTAGAATTAAGCCAACAACACACAAGGAAATTCTATCCAACCTTAGTTTCCTGCTCCTTGTCTTAAACTCCTTTTCTTTAACTCCACTTAATAAGAAGCCCACTTAGTACAGCAAGCCTCAGGAAATCCACCCTCCATATGTTGGACCGACTATACGAACAGAGAAAGGCTTTCAGCGATTACTTGATTATGCAAGTGGATAGGAGTACTCCCCTGTGTAACTTCGATGTCAGTCAGTGGCAGCTCATGCATGACACCTGTCGTTTGCTCAGGCTCTTTGAGGATGCCACTTTATTTGTCAGTTGCCAGGACTATGGGCTGAACGACATAATTTTACTGCATCATGTCCTGGAACAAATGCTGGTAACAATGGCTGGTCAGGGGACAGGAGACGTGGCGCCTAGATCTCATGGCCACATGAGCCCTGTGGGGGCTCAACTGGAAGAGGAGGAGGAGGGGGAGGAGGACATTGGAGCACAGGCAATGCATAGTGAAATGGGTGTTTTTTTTACTCAGCTGACAGGACAGCAGGAGCAGCTAGAGGAGCTACAGGGTGATGAGGAAGACGAGACAGAGGACCCGGACCCTGGGTTATTGTTCTGACGGATCAGAGGAAAGGCAAATTAATCAGTGACGTCAACACAAACTTACTGCTGACACCCTCTCCACACTGTCGGGGGGCTCTACTTGTATAAGCGTTTAATAGAACAGGTTCTGTAGACATCTATGTGGAATCAGCTTCTTTTTGACGCTAACATTGACCTGTAAGGCTGAATTGATACTTCAGTTATTTGGTCAGTTTTGGCCCCGTGATGTGTGCAGTGTTTTTAAGAGCGACACCTGCCATCTGCATGTCATACGGACTCAGTATTCTTTCACTACCAAAGCAGACTCCCTATGCATGCTACTGCAAGGCACAGTGTTCTACACCATTAGAAAGGTTCTCAGCAGCCAGGAAATAGGCATTTTTTTAACGTTATTCGCTGCAAATTTATTCGGATCAAAGCAAATTTTTCGCAAAAAATTCTGCGAACCGGCAAATTGAATTTTGGAAAAATTTGCTCATCTCTATTAATGACCTATCCTGAGCATAGGTCATCAATATCCGGAGCTGGAAAAACGCCTTTAGCTTTTTTCTTGACTCAAATCCTGCAATATTAAGAATAATTAATAACAAGTCTTATTTATGTGTGTGAGCTTTATTCCGGTCATAAGAATATTTAAGATGATGCAGCAGAAGTAAGCTACTGTATGTTATGAAAGTCAATTTTCCATCTCACTGAAAAATGCATGTGATGTACTACATGTCATATTCAGTTTTCTGTAGGGCACTTTGTCATTGATCCATGACTGTACAATATACTATTTAATGACTTGATGACATAATGTAGTGGCGCTGAAGCATCTGCAGTGCCAGAATAAATGCATAATACTAGGGTCATGTCTTCATTTTGGTAATTGACCTTATCCTATTGCATATTCTAAGGCAGTGAAATTAAGGAACCTAAAAAGACATGACTTTGCCTTTCTCGTCTACAAATTGCTTAATCTAGCAAAAAAAAAAAAATCTATTGTAAAACTTCCAGGTGTGAATTGGATATAATCCAGTGACATTCTGTCATTTGGCTGATTAGATATTTTATTGCAATATTCATCCATTGTGTAAGCTCTATATTAAAATATAAAGTAGATGAGCCATCTGTCACTGTGCAACACAATGAAAAGACAAGTTATAGATGAAAAGTGCAGAGAGCAGTTAATGAAGTGCCAGCCTGGTACTGTATAAGTTGAGACAACTGGATCTTATTCTTCAAGTCTGTAAATTTTGTAGGATGAAGTTAACTGCACAAAAGGAGGTGATACTGTAGTAAAGTTTTTAGTTTTACTGTATTGCATTTTGGAATAGAAAAAAGCTCCATGGAAATGTTTCTAGAACACTTTCTGCAGAAAAAAATTGCATTGACTGGACTAGCTTAGGTAGGGTATTGGCATTCCTTAAAAAGACCATCCCTGTATGGTGACTTACTGGACGTGCACCATGATATGGAGATCTATTGGCAATGCTCCATGGGACAATAATATCCAAAGAAATAACATCCACGAAAAGAGAACCATCTCTCTAGCGCCACCGTTTGAAAGTGGTTCCCTATGAGTCAAAATCAGGAATGCCGGTGGAGATGGGGGAAGGTGCTCCATGTATGTAAGTAATAAGCCAGAGACCGTACTAGGCTTCTAGGTTCATTACTTGTATATAACAATTCATCAGCAGGTGGCAGCAATGAAATGTAATATAGCAGGGATGCTCAACCTGCGGCCCTCCAGCTGTTGTAAAACTATAACTCCCATCATGCTCGATTGTAGGCTGATAGCTGTAGGCTGTCCGGGCATTCTGGGTGATGTAGTTTTGCAACAGCTGGAGAGCCGCAGGTTGGGCATCCCTGTAATATAGCAATTTCTATAGAGTAATGGATAAAATTCCATTACTCTGTACAAATTGCAGTCTGATGATTGCATGTCGGGGTCTACTTGGGGATCTAAAAAAATATTTTTTTAAAAAGGAAAAAAAGTTTTAAAAAATATTTTTAAAAATACCATTGCATAGCCGCATGTAAAACACACTTACTATGAAAATATAAAAAAAATCCATATGGTGAATGGCGCAATGAAAAAAAAAAATGGCAGGTTTGCATTTTTTTCATCACTTTTTGATGTTGATCTGATGAACCGGTCGGTTTAGCCTTAAAAACGCATTATCGTGGATCGCAATAAAGAAGTTTATTCACTGTCAACTCTTCCCTTCACTGAGATGAGCAGTGCGCCATCCCTTTTCATCTTCCTACTGCATTAAAAAAAGTTATGGGGGTCAGAATATGGTGATAAAAATAAAAAATACATTTTTTCAAAAGTTTTTTTTTTTTTCAGTATTAATTTAAAACGCAAGAATAACTATATAAATCTGGTATCACCGTAATCATGCTGACCTGGAGAATAAAGAGCAACAGTCAGTTTTACCACTTAGTAAATGCCGTAAAAACAAAACAAACTGTGTTTGTTTTCCAATAAAACCCCATTTGGAATTTTTTCCAGCTTCCCACTACATCCTATCCTATGCAATATTGATGCCCTTAGAAAGTACAATTTGTTCTGCAAAAAGCAAGTCCTTATAAGGCTATGTGAATGGAAAAATAAAAATGTTATGGCTCTGGAAAGGTAGAGAGCAAAAAATGAAAATGCAAAAACAGAAAATTGCTCTGTCAGGAAAGGGTTAAAATTATGACAATACTACTTGTTTGCACATAAAGGGCTGAACTTATTAATCCTATGGTTTGCTTATACAGATGTACCCTTCCTTTCTTTTTCTCTGGGTATCGGATATCACAAGAATCATGGCAAGAGATGACCAGTTTTAAACATGATTTGGGGATACTGTGTCCAGAGATGTACTGTATAAGATATATATTTATCTATGTGTGGCTAACCAGTGGTTGCATGGCCAGCATTGGAAAACTGGGGAGCTAAGGCGTATCCCAGAGGAAGGCCCCACCGCTTAGTGCACTGGAGCCCTTATTGGGTTGCTCTTAGTGACAGGTGTTCTGAAAAATTTAAGGTTGGGCAGATTTGAGGTCCACTAATAAAATTTGCGAAGGTCTTACTTTTTGAGAATTGGCTTTTGAAGAGCAGGGGACCCACAGAGTTCTGCAGAGGAGTTCTCTGCAGTCTGTCTGCCTCCAACACATGTTCCCTGCAATTACTATGGTGGCCATCCTGTGGATTATCTGATAATTTGGGAAATCTGAAAGGGTTGAGACAGTATTTGCTGTGTCTATGCTGCCAAAATATTCAGCTGGAATATATTTGAAAATTGAAAATTTACTTGTCTGCAAAGTTGAGTGTTATCCATTAAGACACCATGAGGCAGTGGTGGGGTTAAAGAATTACTAGTGCAAGTGTATGACAAAGTTTTATGTTTTTGATATGGGGGCTGCTTTAGGAAAGATTTAAAAGAAAAAAATTATATGTTTCCCTAATGCTTTATTACATAAAACCAGAAAATACATGGCTGCAATGTTTTGTCTTCTAGGAATGACTGCAATACCTTGTGCATGCTTGGGCATTTTTCTCGGTGGACTTCTTGTGAAGAAACTAAGTCTGTCTGCACTGGGAGCAATTAGAATGGCAATGCTTGTTAACCTGGTTTCCACTGCTTGCTACGTTTCCTTTCTCTTCTTGGGCTGTGACACGGGTCCAGTAGCCGGAGTGACTGTTCCCTATGGAAACTTGTGAGTATTTTGTCTATTATAGAATGGCATGTTTATTGCCTTGCCCATATATTCGCTACTCACTGATGCATTTTTGCAGTTTTATTAAGGTCAAGTTTACATAATTCATTGGATGAAACAGATGTCGCTAAGTGATTTTATAGCCGTGCGGCTGTATAACACAGAGCCGTAGAACAAGCTGTTAAATACATGCAGCCAATGTTTTAGGACGTTCCTTGTAAAATGGCAGAGTTAAAACTGACACAATTACTCTACTTATTACTAGGCTCGCATAAATCTCTTCTTGCAGTCTGGACACACCACGTTTAGCCATCTTAAGTTATGTAGATTTTATTTTTCAGCAGATAAACACGCTGTGAGACAAACACAAGACATGGACGTTTATCCTCTTTATTCTCAGTTTTATTAGATGACAAAATCGATGTTTACGAGAAATGTAAAAAGGTCCCTGTGATATCCTGGTCCATGTTCCATTTACAGAAACAAGTCACACCATGACTTATTGACCCATATACTCTCCAGATTTTATCTATTTGTTGTATATTCTTGTTTTATTATGGTTGAAAATTGATATTTTTGTTTATTTTTTATTTTTATTCAAGGGATTCTCAGAACAATGCTTAAAATCTATACACAGGTTAAAGAGTTTATCCCCTGATTAATGTAAAAAATGAAAATCAGACATCATATAGTACATGACAAGCTCTAACAAAGCTAGATCCAGCCCTGTACCTCACATGGATCCAGAGATCTCCCCATTCATTGCTCTCCCTATCACAGCTCAGGATGCAGTTGAAGGATGAAACTGAGCATGTGCGGCCATTTCAGTAAGCCGGACAAAGAAATAAGAAAAAAACATACAGCAGGTGGCGCTATACAGATACATTTTATTGAATAACTAACATTTTTAATTACATGCAATTACAAAGGAATTCAGATTCAAGTGCTGGTGTGTTTGCATTTAATTTTATTTAAAGAGGACCTAACAGCATTCCTGGCATGTCGGTTTTAGTAAATGGTTGTGCTGTTCCTCTGTTATTCCTACTATGAACGGAATGGATAAATTGACAACTGGGTGTTACCAGGTGAAGGGTGTGTGTTTACACTGCCCAGTCAGTGCTAACAGTAGGTGTAAAAATGCAAAATGTTTCAAGATTTTTGCTAAAGTAACTGTAACAAATCGCAAAGCACAGATTTTTTTAAAAACTTTTTTAAGCCAAAGTATAGGGTGTAATAATCCTAGCCCCATCTTAATATATTCAACCTTATTCATTGTTCAGTCTGGTTTGATGTCCATGTTACAGGGTGACAAGCACCTTATAAACACTTGTTATTATCAAATAAGACTGGAAAATATTCATTTATAGTGGACATGTCTCACCTTATGTGCTTATGACAAGATCTGTGCTGTTAGTGGAGGTGCAGAATACAGGTGTAGGTGTATCTGACGTTGGTAAAAATCAATAGTAAAAAAGTCAGCAGAGTAGGATATAAACCTTTGAGTGGTTCAAGCCTGACCAAGGCTTAGGTCCAGCAATAGATCACTCCAGTGATAATCCTTGATTGACTCAATGCAACATTTCAGCTCATAATTAGCCTTTCTTATTATCAGTTGAAAAGTTGCATTAGGTCAATAAATCCCAGAGTTCAGAACCGTGAAAAGTCCATTGAGATTTATGAGATGTGGGATACCCCACCCTCACCCTCTCCCTGCCTTCCAGCAGCTGATTGACAGGTTCTCTGTATGCCCAGTAATACAGAGACACCTGTCCATAGATTTACACTTGTGCCTTGCATACACTTTGGGCACTTAGGATAAACTCTTTGAAGAGGAACTCTTACCTCTCCTGACAAGTATGTTTTAGTAAATATTTGTATTCTCCATTTAAAAAAGTTGGGGAGAAAAATCTAAAATGTAGAAAAAATAGATAATTGGATGTTTACATTCCCTGTGTCACTACACCGCCCGATACAGACCAGTGACTGAATGTGTAAGGACAAATTTAATTGCATGTTGAGAAGCCAACACTATCAATACACTGCGTGCAGAATTATTAGGCAAATGAGTATTTTGACCACATCATCCTCTTTATGCATGTTGTCTTACTCCAAGCTGTATAGGCTCGAAAGCCTACTACCAATTAAGCATATTAGGTGATGTGCATCTCTGTAATGAGAAGGGGTGTGGTCTAATTACATCAACACCCTATATTAGGTGTGCATAATTATTAGGCAACTTCCTTTCCTTTGGCAAAATGGGTCAAAAGAAGGACTTGACAGGCTCAGAAAAGTCAAAAATAGTGAGATATCTTGCAGAGGGATGCAGCACTCTTAAAATTGCAAAGCTTCTGAAGCGTGATCATCGAACAATCAAGCGTTTCATTCAAAATAGTCAACAGGGTTGCAAGAAGCGTGTGGAAAAACCAAGGAGCAAAATAACTGCCCATGAACTGAGAAAAGTCAAGCGTGCAGCTGCCAAGATGCCACTTGCCACCAGTTTGGCCATATTTCAGAGCTGCAACATCACTGGAGTGCCCAAAAGCACAAGGTGTGCAATACTCAGAGACATGGCCAAGGTAAGAAAGGCTGAAAGACGACCACCACTGAACAAGACACACAAGCTGAAACGTCAAGACTGGGCCAAGAAATATCTCAAGACTGATTTTTCTAAGGTTTTATGGACTGATGAAATGAGAGTGAGTCTTGATGGGCCAGATGGATGGGCCCGTGGCTGGATTGGTAAAGGGCAGAGAGCTCCAGTCCGACTCAGACGCCAGCAAGGTGGAGGTGGAGTACTGGTTTGGGCTGGTATCATCAAAGATGAGCTTGTGGGGCCTTTTCGGGTTGAGGATGGAGTCAAGCTCAACTCCCAGTCCTACTGCCAGTTTCTGGAAGACACCTTCTTCAAGCAGTGGTACAGGAAGAAGTCTGCATCCTTCAAGAAAAACATGATTTTCATGCAGGACAATGCTCCATCACACGCGTCCAAGTACTCCACAGCGTGGCTGGCAAGAAAGGGTATAAAAGAAGAAAATCTAATGACATGGCCTCCTTGCTCACCTGATCTGAACCCCATTGAGAACCTGTGGTCCATCATCAAATGTGAGATTTACAAGGAGGGAAAACAGTACACCTCTCTGAACAGTGTCTGGGAGGCTGTGGTTGCTGCTGCACGCAATGTTGATGGTGAACAGATCAAAACACTGACAGAATCCATGGATGGCAGGCTTTTGAGTGTCCTTGCAAAGAAAGGTGGCTATATTGGTCACTGATTTGTTTTTGTTTTGTTTTTGAATGTCAGAAATGTATATTTGTGAATGTTGAGATGTTATATTGGTTTCACTGGTAAAAATAAATAATTGAAATGGGTATATATTTGTTTTTTGTTAAGTTGCCTAATAATTATGCACAGTAATAGTCACCTGCACACACAGATATCCCCCTAAAATAGCTAAAACTAAAAACAAACTAAAAACTACTTCGAAAAATATTCAGCTTTGATATTAATGAGTTTTTTGGGTTCATTGAGAACATGGTTGTTGTTCAATAATAAAATTAATCCTCAAGAATACAACTTGCCTAATAATTCTGCACTTCCTGTATAGTCATAGAATACCAGATGAATAACAGAGGGATGGAACAGTTCAGACTTCTTGGAAATAGTGTTCCCATATTGTTTCATGGGGGAATAATTATTAAGATACATATTGTATGTCAGAAAAGCTGACAGGTCCACTGTAAGAATACACATGTACTAATCTTACAGATGGTGGACAGAGAAATAAGGAAAAGAACAAACAGCAGGTGGCGCTATACAGATTCATTTTATTGAATAGCTCACTGGCTATACTGAATTTTTAATTACATGAAATTAAAAAAGTATTCAGATCCAGGTGCTGGTTTGAAAAATGGAGAATATTTCTAAGAATGCATATACTGAACATTTCTAGATCTGCACCAGATTTATCACAGTGGCTCAGGCTGGATAGAAATGTGGTGCAGGGATAAACACTCTTGTCTAACTCTATACCAGTTATTGGTTAGCTTAGTGCATGACACAATGTTTTACCATTTCGGATTTGTAACGCAATATAAGCCACGTCCTTCCCCAGTGAAACCACTCCCCTTCCCACTCCCTTTTGATTGAGTCAGAAAACATTGGAGAAGCCCTAGTTGTGCCAAACTGCACCAAGTTGCGCCACATTTTAGCAAATTCTCGCCACAGACACATTAGTAAATCTGTGCAGATGTATTTGTAGTATTAATACAATTGTCCAGTTACTACAATACATAACAGCAGCCGTCAATGATCACAGTGTTTCTCAGGAAACCATATAATTTCAGAAGACAAATTTTTCACATTAAACAGTAAATAAATTACACAGATTTTAGTCCTTTTTGTTTTCTAATTAAACTAATATTTGGAAACAGGAAAGAGAGCCAACTGTATATCTATATGTACCGGTACTCATTGTGTGCACTGAAATTTAGGCTTTCATACTTCCCTTTCAGCTCTTCTACAGGGCCCTCTACTGATCACACCCCTCCCTGCAATGCTGGCTGTGAATGTCAGAATGACTCCTTCTCCCCGGTATGTGGTGCTGATGGAATCACCTACATGTCTGCTTGCTTTGCTGGCTGCACAAAAGCAGTAAGTTTACATACAATTCCTATGTATCATATGCTACACAGGTGAATATTGTATCTAGAATATCTTTCATACTCTATGTGTCACTGTTCACAGATTTCACGTGTACTCTCCAATCCTGAATTCTCTTTATTCTTCGACTATAAGATAAATTTGATTGAACAGATAGCCTGTATAAAACACAGCATCAACCCTCAGGAAGCAATTTCCCACTACCCAGGTCTTCATTTACTGAGACAATTACAGACTGGGAATAAAATGCATGCTGATCCATTGATAATTTTCTCATCTTCTATTCATTAACAACAGATTGTTTGCCTTCACGGCACACATTCATTTTCTCTGTGCTAATGCAGATACAATGATACAATTTACTGGCTCCCTATTACCTCCATAACAGAAATACTGAAAGGTGAGTTAAATATTGAACCAAAGTGACACAGATCTATAGAGGTGGCTATTTTGTAGCCTGTGTTATAATGTAGGGGATTACCAGCTAAATTCTGAAATTGTATTTCACCAAAAATAGTGCATTTTATATCTGGTCAAATTTCTGTAAGCGCTGCTCATTCTCTGAAAACTTCCTTACCATTTGTGACAGGTCTGACTGAGCTGTGAAAGAATTAAAGCTTTCCTGTATTAATCGACTTAAAGGCTATATAGTCCTTTTTTATTGTTAATGTGTTTCTTAAATGAAAAATTAAGCAACTTTCTAAATAGTCTTCATTAAAATACCTCTACCATTTTGCTTTAAAGTACAGTATGTTTAATCCCTCACCTGGCCTCTGCATCTTCTGAACTAATATAAATCCATCAGGGTTCTGTTCCTGCTTCTGGTGGCTTTCTGTGTTCCTCTTTTTACTATCAGCGTCAGGATTAACAGCAGGTAGTAATACAAGAAGATGTGTGGTGTGAGGAAGAGAAGATTCAATAAGGGCAGCTCACACACACTATATATAGAGAGGAACGCACATACAAGTCATTTTGTTGGGGAAGGCAGCAGCATCCTGGACATACAGATCCAACATGTATTACTGGGAGGTACACATCTACAAGGCATTTGTAAATGAATGAAGGCATTTAGATTGCAGATTGAAACTTGATGCAGCTTTTTAAGTAACCAGTAAAATGTGTAAAAATTATTTTTCACTGTTAGAGACACCCATAGCTTTTAAAGCCTCTTAGGGCTTGAACCTGACTGTTTAAATTCAAGTTTCTAATCTAAAATTAATACAGTAACTTAGTACCCTGTGCTGTTTATTAGTAGAGTTGAGCGGACACCTGGATGTTCGGGTTCGACGGGTTCAGCCGAACTTCACAAAAAGTTTGAGTTTAATGGGGACCCGAACTTTTGAGCACTAAAATGGCTGTAAAAATGTCATGGAAAGGGCTAGAGAGCTGCAAATGGCATCAAAATGTGATTAGGAGCATGGCAAGTGCTCTGCAAACAAATGTGGATAGGGAAATGACTTTAAATAATATAAAATACGTAAAAAATAAAAATAAAATCTTGATATAGGAGGACGAGGTCCATATGGAGTAGAAGGTAAGGAGGCACTATATGTGGTGGTGTAGGTGGAAACGACGGTGGAGGAGGAGGAGGAGTTAGCCTACACTGCTTTTTGGTTTTAAATTTATAAAAAAAAAATTCAATTAGGGTACACCCCAAAGCATTGGGAAATATAAACTGTGATAACCCTCTCCAATCATACTAAACACACGTTCAGACAATACACTGGCTGCGGGGCAGGCAAGCACCTCCAAGGTGTAAAGGGCAAGCACAGGCCATGTGCCCAATTTGGAGACCCAGAAGTTGCAGGGGGCAGCCCATCAGTCAGTTCGTGTAGGCGTGTGCACACATACTGCCATACCATGTCGCATGTCCCCGTGACGTCCATGATCCATTTGGATATCTACTCTATCAACTTTTGATGTTCTTTTCTGAGTCTACCATGTTGATCACAGTTATCGGCGAATCAGGGTTTCACGCCGGAGAGGGAGCGTGAGAAAGGGATACCACATCCAAGGGAGGTCAATTGCTGCAAAGTGATCGAGCTGAAATGTGGGACAAGTTATTGATGCAGAAGGATCGAAAAAAAGGAACAATTAAAGATGAATTTTACAAATTGAATTTCCTGTCACCTATGCAGAGTAGGGGTTTTTCATCGCCAGAAATGGGTAATGTCACCCACCAATGGAACAGATAATTTTTACAAATTTCGGTCCCTGTCATCTATGCAGAGCAGGGGTTTATTCACGGCAAAAATGGTAAAATGTCACCCAAGAATGTAACAGAAAAATTTTACCCGAATATGTAACAAACAAATTAGTTAAATGTTACCTGTCTACTAGGTAGAGCAGGGGTATATCACACCCAAAAATTGGTGAATTTCACCCGAATATGTAACAGACAAATTAATGAAATTTTTATACTTGTCTACTAGGTATAGCAGTGGTATATTACACCCAAAAATTGGTGAATTACACCTGAAAATGTAACAAATTAGTGAAATGTTACCTGTCTACTAGGTAGAGTAGGGGTATATCACACCCAAAAATTGGTGAATTTCACCCAAATATGTAACAGACAAATTAATGATTTTTATTTACCTGTCTACTAGGTATAGCAGGGGTATATCACACCCAAAAATTGGTGAATTTCACCCGAATATGTAACAGACAAATTAGTGAAATGTTACCTGTCTACTAGGTAGAGCAGGGGTATATCACACCCAAAAATTGGTGAATTTCACCTGAATATGTAACAGACAATTTTTTTTTTTTTACCTGTCTACTAGGTATAGCAGTGGTATATCACTGTCACGGGGTTCCGAAGGTCCCCCATTGCCCGCAGAACTGTTGCTTAGCTTTTGGAATGAGGTTCTGTGTTTGACCTCATTCCCAGGGCGCTTTACTAGCTGGGTGGCTCCCTGCTCCTAGTCTGCCTTGAGCGCCGAGCTGATCACTCGGTGCTCGACTGGTTGGTCTGTCGGTCATGTGACGCTGGCCACGTCACATGACCCTCACTCCCCACTATAAATACAGGCAGCCTGCTGGCTACAGGTTGCCTGTTAATTTCTAGGTTCCTGGCTATTTGTTGGACTGCTGAATACTTACCTGATCCTGTTCCCTGACCATCCTTTTGCCTGCTCCTCCTGTACTGCGCTTCCGTCCTGGTATTGTGACCTCGGCTCCCACCTGACTACTCTCTTAGGACTCCTCTTGTACTTCTCTGCTCTCCTGGTATTTATGACCCCGGCTTCTCCTGACAATTCTCTGCTCGCTCCATTTGTACTTTGCAGCTTTCCTGGTATTGACTCGGTCCGTTCACGTCCTGTTGTTTGTCTGTCTGTCATCCCTGCACTTACTACAAGTTAGGGATTGCCGTCCAGTTGTCCCCTGTCATTAGGACTCGAGAGGGAAGTAGGCAGGGCCAGGGGTAAGGGTGGAGCGCAATGGTCACTTCCCTCCCCCCTGTGTGTGTGTGTACGTGACCGTTACAATCACAGACAAAAATTGGTGAATTTCACTCGAAAATGTGACAAACAAATTAGTGAAATGTTTTTACCTGTCTACTAGGTATAGCAGTGGTATATCAAACCCAAAAATTGGTAAGTTACACCTGAAAATGTAACAGACAAATTAGGGAAATGTTGCCTGTCTACTAGGTAGAGCAGGGGTATATCACACCCAAAAATTTATGAATTTCATCAGAAAATGTAACAGACAAATTTGTGAAATGTTTTTACTTGTCTACTAGGTACAGCCGGGGTATATCACACCCAAAGAGTGGTGAATTTCACCTGAATATGTAACAGACAAATTAGTGAAATGTTACCTGTCTACTAGGTAGAGCAGTGGTATATCACACTCAAAAATCTGTGAATTTGACCCAAATATGTAACAGACAAATTAATGAATTTTTTTTATCTGTCTACTAAGTAGAGCAGTGGTATATCACACCCAAAAATTGGTGAATTACACCCGAATATGTAACAGACAAAATAGTGAAATGTTACCTGTCTGCTAGGTAGAGCAGGGGTATATCACACCCAAAAATTGGTGAATTTCACCCGAATATGTAACAGACAAATTAGTGAAATGTTACCTGTCTACTAGGTATAGCAGTGGTATATTACACCCAAAAATTGGTGAATTACACCCGAATATGTAACAGACGAATTAGTGAAATGTTACCTGTCTACTAGGTAGAGAAGGGGTATATCACACCCAAAAATTGGTGAATTTCGCCACAAATTGTAACAGACAAAATAGTGAAATGTTTTTACCTGTCTATTAGGTACAGCCGGGGTATATTACACCCAAAAAGTGGTGAATTTCACCCGAAAATGTAACAGACAAATTAGTGAAATGACATAAAATAAAATAAATTATTTAGGAATTTAAAAAAATAAACATGATTTATCAGGTGGAGGTCCATATGGAGTAGGAGTTTGAGGAGGCGGTGGATGTAGTGGTGTAGGTGGATGCGGCGGTGGAGGAGGACGAGGTAGCCAACACTAGTTTTTGGTTTTAATTATTTATTTTTTATTAGGGTACACTCCAAAAGAGTGTGAAATATCCAAAATACAACAATGAGCAATTGCGCTGTAGTATAACAATGGCTGGTTAAGGCCGGTATACATGTCTATTCTGCACAAGGTACAGACAAGTCCTGTGGGATCCATGCCTGGTTCATTTTAATGAACGTGAGCTTGTCCACATTGGCTGTGGACAGGCGGCTGCACTTGTCTGTGATAACGCCCCCTGCCATGCTAAACACACGTTCAGACAATACACTGGATGCAGGGCAGGCCAGCACCTCCAAGGTGTAAAGGGCAAGCTCAGGCCATGTGCCCAATTTGGAGACCCAGAAGTTGCAGGGGCAGACCCATCAGTCAGTTCGTGTAGGTGTGTGCACACATACTGCCATACCATGTCGCACTTCCCCATGATCTTCAGGATCCAATTGGATATCTGCTCTATCAACTTTCGATGTTCTTTTCTGCACCCACCATGTTGATCACGGTTAGCTGCGAATCAGGGTTCCACGCCAGAGAGGGAGCATGAGAAAGAGTGACCACGTCCAAGGGAGATCAATGGATGAAATTTAATTGTGATCGAGCAGAAATGTGTTAGAAGCTATTAAAATGGAAGAATTGAAGGAAAGGAGGGGGCGTGCAGCAATTACCCACTCCTGACTTGGGCTAGGTAGTGATGATAAATAACAATACAGGACTCTTAAGATGCCCTGTTATTGGAATGATTAATAAAAAATTATAGGGTTTGGATTTGGAAACGATAGACAGGAGAGGACCTGCTGCCGCTTTGTTGACTCTAGATAACTTCTCTGCCTGATCGCATGTCCCCGTGACGTCCATGATCCATTTGGATATCTTTTCTATCAACTTTCGATGTTCTTTTCTGAGCCTACCATGTTGATCACGGTTATCGGCAAATCAGGGTTCCACGCCAGAGAGGGAGCGTAAGAAAGGGATATGATATACCCACATCCAAGGGAGGTCAATGGTTGAAATGTGATCAAGCTGAAATGTGGGACAAGTTATTGAAGCAGAAGGATCGAATGAAAATGACAATTAAAGACGAATTTTACTAATAGAATTCCCTGTCACCTATGCAGAGTAGGGGTTTTTCATCGCCAGAAATGGGTAATGTCACCCACCAATGGAACAGATGATTTTTACAAATTTTGGTCCCTGTCACCTATGCAGAGCAGGGGTTTATTCACGGCAAAAATGGTAAAAAGTCACACAAGAATGTAACAGAAAAATTAGTGAAATTTAATAACCTGGCTATTAGGTAGAGCAGGGGTATACCACAGCCAAAAATTTGTGAATTTCACCCGAATATGTAAAAGACAAATTAATGTTTTTTTTTTTTACCTGTCTACTAGGTATAGCAGTGTGAATTACACCAAAAAATGTAACAGAAAAATTTGTGAAATGTTTTTACCTTTCTACTAGGTACAGCCGGGGTATATCAAACCCAAAAATTGGTGAATTTTACCCGAATATGTAACAGACAAATTTGTGAAATGTTTCCTGTCTACTAGGTAGAGCAGGGGTATATCACACCCAAAAATTGGTGAATTTCACCCGAATATGTAACAGACAAATTAGTGAAATTTTTATACCTGTCTACTAGGTATAGCAGTGGTATATCACACCAAAAAATGGTGAATTACACCCGAAAATGTAACAGACAAATTATTGAAATGCTACCTGTCTGCTAGGGAGAGCAGGGGTATATCACACCCAAAAAATGGTGAATTTCACCCGAATATGTAACAGACAAATAAATAATTTTCTTTACCTGTCTACCAGGTAGAGCAGTGGTATATCACCCCCAAAAATTGGTGAATTACACCTGAAAATGTAACAGACAAATTAGTGAAATGTTTTTACCTGTCTACTAGGCAGAGCAGGGGTATATCCCACCCGAAAATTGGTGAATTTCACCCGAATATGTAACAGACAAATTAAAGATTTTTTTTTACCTGTCTACAAGGTATAGCAGTGGTATTTCACAGCCAAAAATTATTGAATTACACCTGAATATGTAACAGACAAATTAGTGAAATGTTTTTACCTGTCTACTAGGTAGAGCAGGGGCATATTCCACCCGAAAATTGGTGAATTTCACCCGAATATGTAACAGACAAATGAAAGATTTTTTTTTACCTATCTACTAGGTATAGCAGTGGTATATCACAGCCAAAAATTGGTGAATTTCACCCGAAAATTTAACAGACAAATTAGTGAAATGTTACCTGTCTACTAGGGAGAGCAGGGGTATATCACACCCAAAAATGTGTGAATTTCACCAGAAAATCTAACAGACAAATTAGTGAAATGTTTTTACCTGTCTACTAGGTACAGCCGGGGTATATCACACCCAAAGAATGGTGAATTTCACCCGAATATGTAACAGACAAATTAGTTAAACGTTACCTGTCTACTAGGTAGAGCAGGGGTATATCACACTAAAAAATTGGAATTTCACCCGAATATGTAACAGACAAAATAATGAAATTTTTTAACCTCTCTACTAGGTAGAGCAGTGGTATATCACACCCAAAAATTGGTGAATTTCACCCGAATATGTAACAGGCAAATTAGTGAAACGTTACCTGTCTACTAGGTAGAGCAGGGGTATATCACACTCAAAAATTTGTGAATTTCACCCGAATATGTAACAGACAACATAATGAAATTTTTATACCTGTCTACTAGGTATAGCAGTGGTATATCACACCAAAAAATGGTGAATTTCACCCGAATATGTAACAGACAAATAAATAATTTTCTTTACCTGTCTACCAGGTAGAGCAGTGGTATATCACACCCAAAAATTGGTGAATTACACCTGAAAATGTAACAGACAAATTAGTGAAATGTTTTTACCTGTCTACTAGGCAGAGCAGGGGTATATCACACCCAAAAATTGGTGAATTTCACCCGAATATGTAACAGACAAATTAGTGAAATGTTACCTGTCTACTAGGTATAGCAGTGGTATATTACACCCAAAAATTGGTGAATTACACCCGAATATGTAACAGACGAATTAGTGAAATGTTACCTGTCTACTAGGTAGAGAAGGGGTATATCACACCCAAAAATTGGTGAATTTCGCCACAAATTGTAACAGACAAAATAGTGAAATGTTTTTACCTGTCTATTAGGTACAGCCGGGGTATATTACACCCAAAAAGTGGTGAATTTCACCCGAAAATGTAACAGACAAATTAGTGAAATGACATAAAATAAAATAAATTATTTAGGAATTTAAAAAAATAAACATGATTTATCAGGTGGAGGTCCATATGGAGTAGGAGTTTGAGGAGGCGGTGGATGTAGTGGTGTAGGTGGATGCGGCGGTGGAGGAGGACGAGGTAGCCAACACTAGTTTTTGGTTTTAATTATTTATTTTTTATTAGGGTACACTCCAAAAGAGTGTGAAATATCCAAAATACAACAATGAGCAATTGCGCTGTAGTATAACAATGGCTGGTTAAGGCCGGTATACATGTCTATTCTGCACAAGGTACAGACAAGTCCTGTGGGATCCATGCCTGGTTCATTTTAATGAACGTGAGCTTGTCCACATTGGCTGTGGACAGGCGGCTGCACTTGTCTGTGATAACGCCCCCTGCCATGCTAAACACACGTTCAGACAATACACTGGATGCAGGGCAGGCCAGCACCTCCAAGGTGTAAAGGGCAAGCTCAGGCCATGTGCCCAATTTGGAGACCCAGAAGTTGCAGGGGCAGACCCATCAGTCAGTTCGTGTAGGTGTGTGCACACATACTGCCATACCATGTCGCACTTCCCCATGATCTTCAGGATCCAATTGGATATCTGCTCTATCAACTTTCGATGTTCTTTTCTGCACCCACCATGTTGATCACGGTTAGCTGCGAATCAGGGTTCCACGCCAGAGAGGGAGCATGAGAAAGAGTGACCACGTCCAAGGGAGATCAATGGATGAAATTTAATTGTGATCGAGCAGAAATGTGTTAGAAGCTATTAAAATGGAAGAATTGAAGGAAAGGAGGGGGCGTGCAGCAATTACCCACTCCTGACTTGGGCTAGGTAGTGATGATAAATAACAATACAGGACTCTTAAGATGCCCTGTTATTGGAATGATTAATAAAAAATTATAGGGTTTGGATTTGGAAACGATAGACAGGAGAGGACCTGCTGCCGCTTTGTTGACTCTAGATAACTTCTCTGCCTGATCGCATGTCCCCGTGACGTCCATGATCCATTTGGATATCTTTTCTATCAACTTTCGATGTTCTTTTCTGAGCCTACCATGTTGATCACGGTTATCGGCAAATCAGGGTTCCACGCCAGAGAGGGAGCGTAAGAAAGGGATATGATATACCCACATCCAAGGGAGGTCAATGGTTGAAATGTGATCAAGCTGAAATGTGGGACAAGTTATTGAAGCAGAAGGATCGAATGAAAATGACAATTAAAGACGAATTTTACTAATAGAATTCCCTGTCACCTATGCAGAGTAGGGGTTTTTCATCGCCAGAAATGGGTAATGTCACCCACCAATGGAACAGATGATTTTTACAAATTTTGGTCCCTGTCACCTATGCAGAGCAGGGGTTTATTCACGGCAAAAATGGTAAAAAGTCACACAAGAATGTAACAGAAAAATTAGTGAAATTTAATAACCTGGCTATTAGGTAGAGCAGGGGTATACCACAGCCAAAAATTTGTGAATTTCACCCGAATATGTAAAAGACAAATTAATGTTTTTTTTTTTTACCTGTCTACTAGGTATAGCAGTGTGAATTACACCAAAAAATGTAACAGAAAAATTTGTGAAATGTTTTTACCTTTCTACTAGGTACAGCCGGGGTATATCAAACCCAAAAATTGGTGAATTTTACCCGAATATGTAACAGACAAATTTGTGAAATGTTTCCTGTCTACTAGGTAGAGCAGGGGTATATCACACCCAAAAATTGGTGAATTTCACCCGAATATGTAACAGACAAATTAGTGAAATTTTTATACCTGTCTACTAGGTATAGCAGTGGTATATCACACCAAAAAATGGTGAATTACACCCGAAAATGTAACAGACAAATTATTGAAATGCTACCTGTCTGCTAGGGAGAGCAGGGGTATATCACACCCAAAAAATGGTGAATTTCACCCGAATATGTAACAGACAAATAAATAATTTTCTTTACCTGTCTACCAGGTAGAGCAGTGGTATATCACCCCCAAAAATTGGTGAATTACACCTGAAAATGTAACAGACAAATTAGTGAAATGTTTTTACCTGTCTACTAGGCAGAGCAGGGGTATATCCCACCCGAAAATTGGTGAATTTCACCCGAATATGTAACAGACAAATTAAAGATTTTTTTTTACCTGTCTACAAGGTATAGCAGTGGTATTTCACAGCCAAAAATTATTGAATTACACCTGAATATGTAACAGACAAATTAGTGAAATGTTTTTACCTGTCTACTAGGTAGAGCAGGGGCATATTCCACCCGAAAATTGGTGAATTTCACCCGAATATGTAACAGACAAATGAAAGATTTTTTTTTACCTATCTACTAGGTATAGCAGTGGTATATCACAGCCAAAAATTGGTGAATTTCACCCGAAAATTTAACAGACAAATTAGTGAAATGTTACCTGTCTACTAGGGAGAGCAGGGGTATATCACACCCAAAAATGTGTGAATTTCACCAGAAAATCTAACAGACAAATTAGTGAAATGTTTTTACCTGTCTACTAGGTACAGCCGGGGTATATCACACCCAAAGAATGGTGAATTTCACCCGAATATGTAACAGACAAATTAGTTAAACGTTACCTGTCTACTAGGTAGAGCAGGGGTATATCACACTAAAAAATTGGAATTTCACCCGAATATGTAACAGACAAAATAATGAAATTTTTTAACCTCTCTACTAGGTAGAGCAGTGGTATATCACACCCAAAAATTGGTGAATTTCACCCGAATATGTAACAGGCAAATTAGTGAAACGTTACCTGTCTACTAGGTAGAGCAGGGGTATATCACACTCAAAAATTTGTGAATTTCACCCGAATATGTAACAGACAACATAATGAAATTTTTATACCTGTCTACTAGGTATAGCAGTGGTATATCACACCAAAAAATGGTGAATTTCACCCGAATATGTAACAGACAAATAAATAATTTTCTTTACCTGTCTACCAGGTAGAGCAGTGGTATATCACACCCAAAAATTGGTGAATTACACCTGAAAATGTAACAGACAAATTAGTGAAATGTTTTTACCTGTCTACTAGGCAGAGCAGGGGTATATCCCACCCGAAAATTGGTGAATTTCACCCGAATATGTAACAGACAAATTAACGATTTTTTTTTACCTGTCTACCAGGTATAGCAGTGGTATATCACAGCCAAAAATTATTGAATTACACCTGAATATGTAACAGACAAATTAGTGAAATGTTTTTACCTGTCTACTAGGTAGAGCAGGGGCATATCCCACCCGAAAATTGGTGAATTTTACCCGAATATGTAACAGACAAATTAAAGATTTTTTTTTACCTATCTACTAGGTATAGCAGTGGTATATCACAGCCAAAAATTGGTGAATTTCACCCGAAAATTTAACAGACAAATTAGTGAAATGTTACCTGTCTACTAGGGAGAGCAGGGGTATATCACACCCAAAAATGTGTGAATTTCACCCGAATATGTAACAGACAAATTAGTTAAACGTTACCTGTCTACTAGGTAGAGCAGGGGTATATCACAATCCAAAATTTGTGAATTTCACCCGAATATGTAACAGAGCTCAGGCCATATGCCCAATTTGGAGACCCAGAAGTTGAAGGGGGCAGACCCGTCATTCAGAACGTGTAGGTGTGTGCACACATACTGCTCCACCATGTTGCTGAAATGCTGCCTCCTGCTAAGATGTTCCATATCAGCTGGTGGTGCTGGTTCTTGTGGCGAGCTGACAAAGCTTTCCACATTTCGGCCATTCTAACTCTGCCTTCTGAGGTGCTGGTGGTCCCCCAGCTGCAATGGCTACCTCTTTCTCCTGCTCTGCCTTCGCCTTTTGCTTCCACTGTGCCCCCGCTGTCAGTTGGGAATGCCACCAGCAGCTTGTCCACCAGCGTGCGCTTGTACTCGCACATCTTACGATCACGCTCCAGTAAGGGAATTAAGGACGGTATGTTGTCCTTTTAACGAGGATCCAGCAGCGTGGCCACCCAGTAATCAGCACAAGTTAGAATGTGGGCAACTCAGCGGTCTTTACGGAGACACTGCAGCATGTAATCGCTCGTGTGCCAGGCTGCCCAGAGGCAACAAAAAGCTGTCCTCTGTCTGAGGTGTATCGTATGTGTCCTCTGTATCTCCCCAGCCACGCACCAGTGATGGCCATGAGCTGGTTTGTGTGCCACCCTGCTGTGAACATGGTTCCTCCTCCATCTCCTCCTCCTCATCCTCCACCTCATCATCCTCCAGAACTGTGCCCTGGCTGGACAATTGTGTGTCTGGCATTTGTGGGTGCAGGAACCCACCTTCGGAGCCACTTGTGAATGACTGGCCGGAATCCCTATCAAATTATCTCTCTTCCTCCTCCTCCTACTGTGCCACATACTCTTCCATCATCGCCAGCAGCGTTTTTTCAAGGAGGCATAGAAGTGGGATAGTAACACTGAGAACGGCGTTATCGGCACTGGTCATGTTAGTGGAGTACTCGAAACAGCGCAACAAGGAACACATGTCTCTCATAGAGGCTCAGTCATTGGTGGTGAAGTGGTGCTGCTCTGCAGAGTAACTCACCCGTGCGTGCTGCAGCTGAACTCCATTATCACTTGCTGCTGCTCGCACAATCTGGCCAGCATGTGCAAGGTGGAGTTCCACCTTTGGGCACGTCGCTTATGAGGCGGTGATTGGGAAGGCCAAAGTTACGCTGCAGCACTGACAGGCGAGCAGCAACAGGGTGAGAACGCCAAAAGCGCGCACAGACGACCCGCACTTTCTGCAGCAACTCTGACATATCAGGGTAATTTTTAAGGAACCTCTGCACTACCAAATTCAGCACATGCGCCAGACAAGGGAAGTTCGTCAAACCGGCTAGTCCCAGAGCTGCCACGAGATTTTGCCCATTATCGCACACCACCAGTGGGCTTGAGACTGACTGGCACCAACCATTAATCGGTCTGTTGTTCAAGGCCCGTCCACAGCTCCTGCGCGGTGTGGGGTTTGTCCCCCAAACAGATAATTTTTAAATCTGCCTGCTGTCATTTACCCCTGGCTGTGCTGAAGTTGGTGGTGAAGGTGTTACTCTGACCGGATGAGGAGCCGGTAGAGGATGAGGAAGCGGAGTAGAAGGAGAAAGCAACAGGATGCAAACTGAAGCGCCCTGCAATCCTCGGTGGTGGAAGTACATACGCCAAACTGCTATCCACCTCAGGCCCAGCCGCCACTGTATTTACCCAGTATGCTGTTATGGAGATATAACGTCCCTGACTGTGCTTACTGGTCCACGTATCCGTAGTTACGTGGACCTTGCCACAGATTGTGTTGCGCAGTGTACACCTGATTTTGTCCCCACTTGGTTGTGCAGGGAAGGGATGGCACGCCTGGAAAAGTAGTGACCGCTGGGCGCGACGTACTGTGGGACAGCTACCGCCATAAGGCTTTTAAAACTCTCCGTCTCCACCAGACGAAATGACTTCATTTCAAAGGACAGTAATTTTGAAATGCTGGCATTCAGGGCCAGGGATTGCAGGTGGATAGGGGGGTACTTCCTCTTCCACTCCAGTGTTTTTTGAGATGGAGAGCTGAATCCTTCCGTGGAACATTGTCGAGATGCTTGGTGACTCAGGTGGTGGTGTTGCTGGCAGATCCTCTGTTTGCGGGGTGGCAGGTGGCACTGTTACTCCAGAGGTGGATGAAGAGTTCGAGACTGCAGCAGAAGAGGAAGCAGGAGGAGCCAGAGACCTTTCTTGGTTTTTGTGGTGTCTACTTCACTGCAGCTCGCGTCTTGTCGTCAGCACATTGTGTGAAGAACTGCCACGCCAGGAAACTCCTTGGAACTGTCTTTGGTGTGCTTGGTCCCTTGCTGCAGTGGGCAGTAGCAGGCGTACTGTCTAAGGGACGGCCGCTCCGGTTTTGCACCCTGCCCCCTCTTCTGCTGTGCTGGTGGCTCTGTGCAACCACCGCCTCTTCCTCCGAACTACACAGGTCACTCGCATGACCTTGATTCCATGTGGGGTCGAGGACCTCATCGTCCTCCACATCATCTTCCACCCAGTCTTCACCCCTGCCCTCCTTGTCGGTCTGCACACTTTCGAAAGCTACAGCAGTTGGCACCTGTGTTTCATCATCATCCAAGATGTGCTGCAGTGGTCCTCCCATGTACTCATCTTGAAACATAAATGGTTGGGCATCGGTGCACTCAATATCTTCTAATTCTGGGGCAGGGCTAGGTGGATGGCCCTGGGAAACCCTGCTAGCAGAGTCATCAAAAAGCAGAAGAGACTGCTGCATGACTTGGGGCTCATACTGCTTGGCTGATTTGCAAGGGGGTGAGGTGAAAGACTGATGGACACCGGCTGCAGGTGCCAACTCTGATCTTTCAGCCGGAGACTGGGTGGGAGACAATATAAAGGAACTGGAGGCACTATCAGCAACCCAATCTACTATCCCCAGTACTTGTTCTAGCCTCACCATTCGTAGAGCCGCATTAGGCCCAACCAAATACCGCTGAAGGTCGCCTACTCGCACCTGAGGAAGGTGTGTCACTTGTGCGTGTAGCTGGCACAGATCAACAACGTCCTCTCCCTGCAACAGGAGCTCCACCAGCAGCACCACGACCAGGGCCACGTCCCTTATTTGATGCTCTTCTCATATTTCTCAAATTTAGGATCTTGCTCAAAATGGGTGTTTTTTAATGGCAGAATAGAACAACAGTATCTAAAGGATAAATCTCACAATGACAGAAGCAGCAAAGGCTGCAAAATTAAGTTTTTAGCCCTAAATTGGTGTTTGTTTACTAGCAGAATAGAACAACAGTATCTAAAGGGTGTATCTCACAATGACAGATGCAGCAAAGGCTGGAAAATTAAGATTTTAGCCCTAAATAGGTGTTTTTTTCAAGAGCAGAATAGCACAGCAGTGTCTAAATCGTGTATCTCAAACTGACAGATGCAGACAAGGCCGAAATTAAGTATTTTGCCCAAAAAGGGTGTTTTTTGAATAACAGAATATGACAGCAGTATATAATGCTTGAATTTCACACGTACAGATGCAGACAAGGCCGCAAATTAAGTATTTTGCCCAAAATGGGTGTTTTTTTATTACCAGAATAGCACAACAGTATCTAAAGCGTGTATCTCACACTGACAGATGCAGATAAGGCCGAAAATTAAGTATTTTGCCCAAAAAGGGTGTTTTTTAAAACCCAGAAAATTATTGCTGTATTTCTAGCTTAAATTGCACACTGACAAATGCTGCAAAGGCACCAGATGTAGGATATTGCCAAAAATGGGTGTTTTTTTTAAACCCAGATTATTATTGCAGTATTTTAAGCTCAGATGCAGTGCTGGTGCACTAAGCTTGCATAAAATGGCCGCTGCCCACCTAACTAACAGACGGATAAAAGTTCTTTTTCTGTGTCACTGGACTCAGGGCAGGGTAAAAATATTGTGCACTGCACCCACAAAACTAAATCTATGTAGGTCGCAGAGTTAACAAGCACTTCTGATTAAAGATTCTTTCCTATTCTCTCCCTCACAGCAGCAGCATCCTCTCCCTACACTAGTAACAGCAGAGTAACGTGCAGCGCTACGTGACTCCAGCTTTTATAGAGCTGTGATAGATTCTAAGCGCACAGAGTTAAACGCTTGTTGATTGGCTGGTCTGCAGCCTTTCAAAAAGCGCCATAAAATAGCCGAACACCGAACCCGAACTTTTACTGAAATGTTTGGGTTCCGGTCCGGGGTCCAAAAATCCTAAAGTTCGGTATGAACCCGAACTTTACAGTTCGGGTTCGCTCAACCCTATTTATTAGCTTCTTTCACATTCACACTTTACATACCATTTATTTCAGTATTGTGCAGAGTAGAAGAAGACTTGAATTGCTGTAGCCCTTTACTTTCTCTCAGCTAATGTCAGATACCTTCATATTGTGTCTGGCTGTCATTTTTGCTTTTTCTCATTGTCAACAGTTTTTGTTGTTTGGGGTTGGGGCTTAATTTGTAGCAAGTGTGTGCTACACTAAGGCTTGGGCATCGTTGCACGACATTTATGTCACAGCATTGTCGCGCAACAATTTTGTAATGATAGCCACACAAAAATCCATCTTGCAGTCACAACATGTCGCACGTCATAGTGTGACGTCATTGAATATCATTACGAGAGGTTGCGTGACACCTGACGCCATGTAGTTCTAATAAAGCATGTTAGAGATCTCGGCTCTAGAGAACTGATGATCAGCTAGCACCAGTTCAGACTTCTCATACATTTTAGGAGGGTTTTCCTGGATGACAAGATGATGATGTAACAATGTATTCACTTTGTAGCACTTTCCGTTTTCAGCTTTTGTATGACATTTAGTAGTTTAGCCAAAATAACATGTCCATGTGTCATGTAAAGAAGTTGGTAAATGGCCCTTAAAATTTGTGACAATCAAAAAAATTGTAAAATGAATCTATTTGTAAATGTGCCTCATAGTAACTTAGCAAAAGACAGATCACCTTTCTGCATATAGACATATATATATTTCATTGTAATTTTACCCTACTTTGCATACATGAAGAGAATAACTGCAGAAAAGCTCTTAAAGCTTGGCATAGCACCCAGTTCTTTTGTAGACATGTTGTCCATTATCTTCCTTGAGACATTAAATAGAGAACAGATGTACCTTATAGATATGTTCTTTTTTTGGGAGAATGGATCAATATATTTTTTCTGTGGGATTGTGAATATGAACCATGAGCGGCGTTCCTGGGGTCATTCCTTTACTAAAGAAGGAGACAGCGTGCCAACCATAACTAGGACCACCTACACACCCAGAGCAAACCACACAACGTATGCAACATACATACAACAGCAAAGTAAAAGTGCCTTTACATGGGGAATACATATAGGACAAACTACACATGATGTGTACACAAAATCTGAACAGAGGCCCCAGTTCCAATTTATGGAGTGGTAGACTTTTTACTTTTAGATTAGAGAATGCAATGAACCATGATAATCAAAGGCTTATGGACCTTCATATATCTATGAACTCGTAGTATGGATCTTTACAGTACAGATCTGTAATGCAGGCATATGCATGAGGCTTAAAGGGGTTGGCCACTTTTTGGTTATTGTTGTTGACCAATGTGTTTCTGAGATGACTATATGACACTTACTAATTAGTCTTTGTTGAAATTATGAACCGTTTTCTATATTTCATAAGGTATCTCCCCTGGTTTACAAAGTCTTTTGTGCCTTCCACACAGAGGTCCTGTGTAATGCAAGGCACCAATGAAACAGACCAGTGAGGATAAAGTCAAAGGGGTTTATTATCAAAATAAAGTCCAGGTAAACTTCACTGGGTTAACATCAGGCAAACAAAAAACGAAGGAAAGCCAGGAGTAGTCCCGATCCGTGCATAAGTCTCTGTGCAACTTGCCAGGTAAAGTCCTGGGTTCCACTGGAATGGACAGAGTCCCAGCAAACTTCAGTCAGTAGCTAGCAGTACTGACCTGCATTTGGATAAGGAAGGATAACAGTGGGCTCTGACCGACCTGGGAGGCCACCTTTTATGTGTCTGCTAACAAATCCCAGGGCGCCAAGTGTGCACTCCCCATAGGTCATGATCCTGCCCTACACCTGTGTACAAGCTTTGGTCGGTCATTAGTCAATTAGACCAATGCCGGCCCCCTAATCTGCTTTGAACTTGCGGCCAGGTGCTAACCCATTTTCAAATGTAAATGTGGATGCACGACAGGCTCTGTGAGAGCTCGCGAGCGCGTCGACATGGACACCGGAATGGAATCCGCGATAGGCACCAGAGACAAGCTCGGCCGCAGCATACTGCTACTAGCCCAGCCAAGCTGTCCCCGAAAGCCATGCAGTCTTCCCCTCCGGCGCACATGCGAACGCATCCCTGCGTCGGTTCGCAAAGAGGTCAGAGCTGCTGTATCAATGGAGACACGCGTAACCTGTCCCTCAGCTCCACGAGGACCCTTTTTGGCCACACCGGAGTGCGAGACAGGTGAGGATCTTACATCCCATCAATGAAATGGCTGTTGATGGGCGGTCATGTGACCAGGCAAATCACCTCCATGTGATACAGTCCTGATCAAACCCCTTGCGAACCCGTTTTCGAATGTAAATGCGGATGCACGACAGGCTCTGTGAGAGTGCGCGAGCGCATCGACATGGACACCGGAATGGAATCCGCGAAAGGCACCAGAGACATGCTCGGCCACAGCACACTGCTACTAGCCCCGCCAAGCTGTCCCCGAAAGCCATGCAGTCTTCCCCTCCGGCGCACATGCGAACGCATCCCTGCGTCGGTTCGCAAAGAGGTCAGAGCTGCTGTATCAATGG
This sequence comes from Bufo bufo, assembly GCF_905171765.1. Lineage (NCBI taxonomy): Eukaryota > Metazoa > Chordata > Amphibia > Anura > Bufonidae > Bufo > Bufo bufo. The sequence continues at coordinate 697,989,075 of NC_053389.1, forward strand.
CTGGGAGGCTCCCTGCTCCTAGGTCTGCCTTGAGCGCCGAGCTGATCAATCGGTGCTCGACTGGTTGGTCTGTCGGTCATGTGACGCTGGCCACGTCACATGACCCTCAGTCCCCACTATAAATACAGGCAGCCTGCTGGCCACAGGTTGCCTGTTAATTTAGGTTCCTGGCAGTTGTTGGATACCTGTGTACTTACCTGATCCTGTTCCTCCTGTACTGCGCATCCTTCCTGGTATATTGACCTCGACTTCCACCTGACTATTCTTTGCGGACTCCTTTGGTACTTCTCGACTCTCCTGGTATTTATGACCCCGGCTTCTCCTGACCTTTCTTTGCTTATCCCTCTGTACTGCGTTGTCCTCTTGGTTTTGACCCGGTCCGTTCACTATCCGTTATTTGTCTTGTCTGTCCTTCCCGCACGTATCCTAAGTTAGGGACTTCCGTCCAGTTGTCCACTGTCATCAGGACTCGTGAGGCAAGTAGGCAGGGCCAGGGGTGAGGGTGGAGCGCAGTGGTCACTATCCTCCCCCATGTGTGTGTGCGTACGTGACCGTTACACAAACAAAGGGGCATACCTTATGAAATATAGAAAATGGTGCAAAATTTCAAGAAAGTCTATATTAGTAAGGTCAATATAGTATTCTTACATACACATTGGTCAAGAATAACCAGAAAGTGGCCAACCCCTTTAAGCATAAACACCCAAGACAATATTAAGATATTTGGTGGAAACAGTACATACTGTTATAGCCCATCACTTATAGATTTATTTCAGACTCTCTGGTCTTATGCACTTGGCTTTATTTTGCATCCGCTCCACATTTTTTTCAGATAGCACATGGACCCAATCATTTCTATGGGTCTGCCCAAAAAAAATAATAAGAAAACACAGCACAGCATTTTTTTCACTCCCATCAATGTCTATTCTCGTCCACAATGCTGATAAAAATAGGACATTTTCTATAATTTCTGGAATGGACATATGGATGCAGAAAACACACAGATGACATCCATTTGGTGACTATCAGCCATTGTTGTTTTTCTTAATAACATGTTGAAATTGGGGTTAGTCCCTACTTTGTAGCTAAAACAGCTTCCACTCTCTTGGAAGACTTTCTACAAGTGTTTTGAGTGTGCCTTTGGGAATGTTTGCACATTCATCCACAAGAACATTTGTGAGGTCAGACAGTTATGTTGAATAAGAGGGCCTGCCTTACAAACTCCTTTCTAGTTCGTCCCAAAGGTGTTCAATGAGGTTAAGGTCAGGGCTCTGTGCAGGCCAGTCAAGTTCTTCTGCACAAAACTGTCACGGTGGGGAGAGCCTGGATGCAAGGAAAAAGGCAGCAGGTCACCACCTAGACTTCCCTCAACCTATCCCTGACCTCCTAACTGTATGAGCCGCCCTCAATGGTAGGGGGCTCATACTCTCGAACCTGGGCCCTACAGACCCTATCGGTCCCTTCAATATAGTGTCAGAAGGTGGAGAAAACCGATTCCTCCATGACACGGAGGAACCGGAGTTTCAAACAGGCCAGCAACAAAGGGGATGAAAAAGACATAGAGCAGCAACTGAACGGCAGGTAACAACAGCACACCAGAACAACCAACACTTACCTGCCGCAGCAAAGATGGAACCACGACTCCAAAACTACTCAGACCCCCATGCGGACACCGGATTCAAGGTAGCTCCAGGCAGGGCTGTTCATAGTCTTTAGGTTCCCCCTCCGGGGAACCCCAGGGACCCCCTCACGGAGGAACAACACACAGGGGAAAATGTCAATCATCCATGCTGATCACTAACACCACACCGACCATACATGGAACACCAGACTAGACATAAACAACAAAACCCCAACATAAACCGCAACAAACAACATAACAGGTGAGGAAGGAAAAGGAGACAAAGGGTGACAAACGATGTCCAACTAGGATGCCCTCACACTGAAAAGATGACACATCCAGAGAGGAGCAGAGCTCCTACACATATAAAGGCAGACAACCATCTGACCTCAGGCTCACAACACAATATAAGAAGAGCCAAAGGCCACACCTAGCTCCACCAAGCACACAACTTAACCCTGTACACACCAGGATGGGAAGGAACACAAAACTTAAAGGGGAAGTGTCAAAACATGCAAAGCAACATGTTGCCACTGGCAACAAGCATGCACTGCAAAATTGTTATGGTTCACTACACCAGACCATGACACAGCCATGACACAAACTCAGCCAATCATGCCTTTATGGACCTTGCTTTGTGTAGTGGGGCATAATCATACTGGCACAGAAAGGAGCCTCCCTAAAACTGCTTCCACAAGGTAGGAAACATACAATTGTCCAAAATTTCTTGGTAGGCTGTGCTGAAGCATTAAGAGTTCCCTTCACTGGAATTAAGGGGCCTATGCCAACAACTGAAAAACAACCCAATAACATTATCCCTCCTTCACCAAACTTTACAGTTAACTCATCCATCAAACTGCCAGATAGAGAAACATGATTCATCATGCCACAGAAAACATTTTCACTGCTCCAGAGTCCAGTGGTTCTGTGCTTTACACCACTTCATCCACTGTGTGGCATTGTTCATGTTGCTAAGTCTTGCATACAGCTGCTTGGCCATGGAAACCTATGCAAGAATCTCACGACACACATATTTGTGCTGTGCTGATGTTAATGCC